>NW_015326223.1:0-231 GCF_001447785.1 Gekko japonicus
CTATTAGGCAAACCATTATTTCAATTGCCCAACGATTCATCCCTCCTTCTGACCCATTTACAGTTTAAGTTTCCCCCCCTATTATTTCCCCACTATTTCCTGGGGACTACGTGACCAACTAGGCATAAGCCTCAGGTCACAAATCAGGTATAAAAGAAGAGCATCACCCCATTGCTCTCTCTCTCGCTTTTACATTCCTTGTGACAGCAAGAGGAAGGTTGTGGGCTTAAC
>NW_015326224.1:0-232 GCF_001447785.1 Gekko japonicus
TGTGAGAAAATCAAACATTTCTGGATGGAAGTACTCAGTGATTCAAAAAAATCACATCAGTCAATGTCCCCTTTATGCCAGAAGCTATATTTCTGAACTCCTGGCCAAGAGTTATCTTCTAGACAACACAGAACAACCATAGATGTCATGTTAGATGCTGCCAAAACGGCCATAGCGTCGTATTGGAAAGATCCAAAACCACCAAGCGTTGTTGTTCAGTCGCACAGTCGAG
>NW_015326225.1:0-231 GCF_001447785.1 Gekko japonicus
AAAAACCTTGTGGATATACAAGCTTTTTCATCTGCAAAGAGAAGGGACACACAGAATATCTACACATTTGTAGTGTCCAGAAGTATTATCTCTATTTGGCTGGTTCAGATAAAAATTAGATCAAATTAATATATCTCTAATACTTCTAGTTTTCCTAAATCCAATAAATGGTTGATTATCACATCCAGGCAAATCTGCAATCACATGTCAATGTCTGTTTATAATATTTTT
>NW_015326226.1:0-231 GCF_001447785.1 Gekko japonicus
AGGCTAGGCTGAGAGCGTGTTTCTGACCCAAGGTCAGTAGACTTTCATGGCAGAGAGGAGATTCGAACCCGGGCTTCCCAGACCCTAGTCTGACACTTTTACCACAATATCGTGCTGGTTCTGTTGCCAGTGACTGCCTAAGCAACAACTTCAGAGGCAGAACTTTAGGCTTGTTGAGGCAAAACAGGTATCTGTCCGCTTCGGGAGTAGGGCTGTGTATGGGGGACTCAA
>NW_015326227.1:0-231 GCF_001447785.1 Gekko japonicus
TCATTTTGGTTGACAATGTTCAGTAAAGCTCTTTCTCTGCTGTTGAACTCAAATATTATACTTAAATTGCAAAGCATGCTTATTGAGGTAGAGGATCTCTTGGGGCGAAGGATTGCTAATTTTTCACTGCCGTTGGGTCAAGATAAAATCTACTAAGAGACCCTAGAAACAGGTTGTCAGCAACTTGGGAGAAAAAAAAAGCCCTGCCCCTTTAATAGTGGCTTGATGTGT
>NW_015326228.1:0-231 GCF_001447785.1 Gekko japonicus
GGGGTAAGGACATAAATTGGTCCTTTGAGCATCATCTCTAATAGTCATAGAATTGTTTATTGTTCTAACTATTTCAATTCTGACTTGTAAATGTGCTTACTGAAATGTTGTTCACCATCCTGATCCCTATGCATAGGGAAGCACGGTGTACAAATTAAATAAATAAATAAGATTAATTGAATTCTTTATTTTCGAACTAAAGGAATTTACTTCTGCATGAAAAGCATTGGT
>NW_015326229.1:0-231 GCF_001447785.1 Gekko japonicus
AACCACATGTGCAGTCTGTCGGGCTTGTCGGGCCCAGAGCCATTCCTGACAGTGCTGCTGCTGTGTCAGGGGGCTGTGCTGGCACCTGCTCGCCCCGGAGCTCGGCGTGCTGTCCAGTACCGAGGCTGGGTGGCACACTTGGCCTCAGTTGCACTTGAGTGGGGGGCGAATTGTCTTACAAGTTTCTGGGGTGCAGGCTTGTAAACTCATCCTCGCTGTCCTCGGCCACTA
>NW_015326230.1:0-231 GCF_001447785.1 Gekko japonicus
CATAATACACAGGGGAAGTGCCCAAATTTCCTTCCGGCATCAGCCTCTAATGTACCCTGACCTTGGGGAGAGGCGATTGAGGTCTCCCAAGTGTGACCAACTGTAAAATCAGCAGCCACATACACGGTTTTGTATCCTGGTGAATAAATGTTTTAATGAAGGTTGCCTAGCAACCTGTAGAGACCCTTATTTAAAAGTATGTCCCTTCCCTCCATTTCTTGAACATTTCCT
>NW_015326231.1:0-231 GCF_001447785.1 Gekko japonicus
GGGGGGGGGGAGAAGA
Source organism: Gekko japonicus (assembly GCF_001447785.1). Taxonomy (NCBI): domain Eukaryota; kingdom Metazoa; phylum Chordata; class Lepidosauria; order Squamata; family Gekkonidae; genus Gekko; species Gekko japonicus. The sequence goes on from NW_015326231.1 coordinate 17, forward strand.
GGATGATTCCTCAGTCCCTTCCTTTGCAAGGATCACAGCTCACCCCCTGAAAGATGGAGCTTTCTGGCAGATGGTTCAGAGAGCTCACCTTGCTGTCTGCCGGCGGAGACTCCTTCTCTTTCTCTGCGTGCTGCAATTTGCGATTCAGGTCCTGGAACATGTCCTGGTGACGCTTTCTCGTGTGCATGATTTTCTGAAGCGGACAAGAGAGAGAG
>NW_015326232.1:0-231 GCF_001447785.1 Gekko japonicus
GGAAAAGGGAATTTTAGGGGGGGGGGGGGGGAGGCAGCTGAGCACATGGGTGACTTCTGCAGGCTCAGGCTCAGGCTCAACCCTTCTGCAATAGTTTTAACTTACTTTGCTAATCAGTATAAAGGGGTGAGGAGCTATGCAGAAGGCTGAAGTTCCACTAACTGTCAAACCAATCTTTTAGCCATGAGAACCAGAGTAGAAAATTCCCAGGGACAAAGTCTGGGTTTTGTT
>NW_015326233.1:0-231 GCF_001447785.1 Gekko japonicus
TGCACATTAATGGGTTGATTGAAGAGCTCCTGCATTAAGTTATAGGAAATCTATTAGGACGTAGATGGCTTAGGCCATTTATTTCTCCCTGTTACTAGGTCTGAGCCAAGGATCTGAATGGCTATATATAAAAAAAGTGTCAGGGAGGCCATAGCTCTTCACTTTGCAGCTGGTCCCTTAATGCTAGGGCTGATTCTCCTAGGCACTTCCTGATCAGCTAATTTCCCCCCC
>NW_015326234.1:0-231 GCF_001447785.1 Gekko japonicus
TGTACAGAACGTCATCTTTATTGTGCTTGCTTCTTTTCTCTTTCAGGCAGAGGGCTTGTCCACCCACAAGGAAAGACCGGCTAGGCAGAGTGTGAAGGTCCGCGGCATGGTGGCGGGCAGCTGTGCGTACTTCTTTGCTTGTGTTCAGGCTCCGCGGCGTTCACACAAGCCGGCAGCCACACTCGTGACTTGCGCCCTCCCCCCAGTCCGGGTCCTCCATTCTGGGCACGG
>NW_015326235.1:0-231 GCF_001447785.1 Gekko japonicus
AATCTCTGAGCATGAAACAAACCAAGATCACTGAGTGAGAATGTAACAGGGAGGGTGAGATATGTGTTTAATGCTTCCCACACTTGTAGGCCGCTCCCCCTCCCATTCTTTTATAGACTTAACATGATGGACACCCAAATTAGGGAAGTGGAGGGGTTGTTTGGGGGTAAGTGATAACGAGGAGCTGTAGATAAAGTGGCAAGCATGGGAATCCTAACATTTAAGCAACTC
>NW_015326236.1:0-231 GCF_001447785.1 Gekko japonicus
GGAAGGTTTAGAGAAATGGGAAGGATCACTAGGAGTGCTCACTGGCTGGCTCTAAAGAAAACAGGTTCAAATCTAAATGCTCTAGGTTTGCTTCCTATGAAGACTTGCATTTCAAACTGTGGAACTTCAAATTTCATATTCCACTCATTTGGATTTTGCCAGCATCACTAAGTAAAATCACATAAGGAGCAGCTGCACAGAAGTCACCTGCTTTTTACCTTCCAGGTACCA
>NW_015326237.1:0-231 GCF_001447785.1 Gekko japonicus
TGCAGCGTGCCACCAATTCTTTATGAGTCTGGGGAAATCGACATGGAAGCCTATGCTGCATCTGGTTTGGCACAGTTGTGACCTCAGTTTTGGGCGGCATACCCAACCAAGAACCTGCCTTTCCCCAACACAACTGAAGGGAAAACCACCAGAAACATAATCCTATTTTTTTTAAAAAGCACAGAAAGGAGGAGAGGGAACCCAAGCCTGAAGGCAATATATCAAACAATT
>NW_015326238.1:0-231 GCF_001447785.1 Gekko japonicus
CGATGAATTTCACAACTCTCCAAAATGCATATTATTGACATGATTGCATAGTCAAAGTCTCTCAAACATCTTCTATAAGCACGGGCCGCTACAATTCATGCTCAGGCTGTGATGGGAGGGAAGAATATTTAATCCTTCAATCCCGATGATTTTGCTAATCCATTTAGCATTTTAAGGGGCAATTAGAGGGTAGCCAATTTCCAGCTCCTGGAAGAACAACTGATCCCCAGA
>NW_015326239.1:0-231 GCF_001447785.1 Gekko japonicus
AACTGGCTGCTTGAATATTTCTTGACTCAAGGATGGTTGTCTGTTGTTATCGTTACACTATAGCTATATAAGTTATGTTCTATTAAACACACACCCATAAAAACAGGATTGCTTTGAAGTCTCAGTTGCTAAGGAAAACAGCTTTTAACAGGAATGGTGTGTTGTCTATTCGAAACTGAATTGTAGGATAGATGACATTTTAAGGATAAAAAAGATAACAGTAAAGAAACA
>NW_015326240.1:0-231 GCF_001447785.1 Gekko japonicus
AAGAGCCTATGATTAAGGTTCAAACTTCCCGGCAGGGCAGTCTTGTTTCCCACCTTTGCTTTCCACACATCCGGCACCCTTCTGCCTCTAGAAGCTCCACCCCTTTCTGGTTCATCCCATTCCTTATGACGTCTGCTTATGCCTGTCTATCATGGAGACTGAGAAAATGGAAACAGTGAGAATGTCGCTCTGACTTCCCTTGAAATACTATATCTGCTTTGATCCTCACAA
>NW_015326241.1:0-231 GCF_001447785.1 Gekko japonicus
GGTGCAGTAGCAAGACTGAATGGGAGGGACGTGTACTGGAATACGTTAGAGCCCTGTCTGAATCATAAATACTTCCTGTTGTATTGGTGAATTTAAGTATGAAAACAGGCATTTTTAAAATCAAGGACCACAAACCACACACCCAGGGCAAGGAACTTGATTACAAAAGAAAGTGAGACCATTCTGAACTCTGAAATTTTAGAGAACTTGTTTAATTTTCTGAGATCCAAT
>NW_015326242.1:0-231 GCF_001447785.1 Gekko japonicus
GAAGTATATTTTAAAATACTGATTACAAGTTTCTTGAACGTATGATTATCTGTTGGCCCTCAACCCATATATCCTGCCTTTGAACTAATCTTCACTTTGGTCAAGTTTTGGCATTCTTGCCATTCTCAGACACTTCTTGCACTTGGGCCCCAATACATTTTATCTCTTGATATGTGTTAGAGAGTTTCTAGTGTACAAAGGCCATGTTATTGTATTACTCCTTTGTTTCTT
>NW_015326243.1:0-231 GCF_001447785.1 Gekko japonicus
TCTCATCACTGCCAGCGTGCCACTTTCTTGTCAATGCTGCATGACCCCCCAGTCTCCTGCTGGCTGCCAAACTGGCAACCCCAGCTTCGGTGCCAGCCCACAATGTCTCACTCATTTCTCAAAGCAGCTTTCCAGGGCAACTTGCTGCTACATTATATGAATGTATTACTCCATTTGTATCTTGCCTTTCTCTGAAAGGGATCAAGGCTGCATGCAATGTGCTTCTCTCCT
>NW_015326244.1:0-231 GCF_001447785.1 Gekko japonicus
CTCTAAAAGATTCGCCATCACTGACCTAGAGCAACTGTACAGGAAGTGCTCTGGACATTGTAAAGTAAATGCTACAGAACGGCTGAGTCAGGGTTATGGGGTTAGGAGAAAGTCACCCTCCTGAATGAGCAATATTTAGAGATGTACAAATGTGCCCTTTGTATTTTATTTTTGTTTTTGTGTGTTATCTCTGTGACCCTTTTCTTTATGCCATCCCCCCCCCACACACAC
>NW_015326245.1:0-231 GCF_001447785.1 Gekko japonicus
TGTAGCTTACGACTGATGAAGAGCACCGGGCGCTCCTCTTGCGGGGGGCCCTGGGCTAACACCGCTCCTAGCCCAGTGTCAGAGGCGTCGGTCTGCAAGACGAATGGCTGGTTGAAATCAGGATTCTGCAACACCGGTGCTTGAGACAGGCTGTTTCGCAAAGAGAGAAATGCGCTCTCCCGTTCGGCGTCCCAACGAATGATTTTCGGCTCTTCTTTCCGCAGACAGTCG
>NW_015326246.1:0-231 GCF_001447785.1 Gekko japonicus
TAAGTATTTTTGATCATTTATTTTTATGTGTGTTTCTTGTAAACAAATTATCTCACAGTTTTCTTTTTTTAGTTGATGGTAAACTTTTCTTCTTTTGGTTTGACTGTTCAGGCCATTAATATTTACTGAAAATATTTTTAAGGTTTTTGATTTCTCCATGTTCTTTTAGTTTTTCTTTCCTTTTTCTGTTTCCTGTTTTTTATAGCTATTCCGGTATCTTGTTACTATATG
>NW_015326247.1:0-231 GCF_001447785.1 Gekko japonicus
TTGGACTGTTCCACTGCTGGTGGCGGGTGCCAGTCTGGGCCATTCCTCCTGCAAAACTAGCATGGCAGGGAAGAAGACAGAGAACATCTGGCCCATGGCTCCGGTTTTCTGTTAGCAAGGAATTGTTAACATCAGGGAATATTAAAAAACAAGTTATTCCCCCGTTATATTCTGAAGTGGTACAGTCCCTGCTGCTGTGCTCGGCCACCTCATTGCATTGCGCATGTGCAT
>NW_015326248.1:0-231 GCF_001447785.1 Gekko japonicus
CTCCTCTGAGGCTTGCTTTAAGGATAAAGAAATGATGGGAAAATGATATTGTAAGCTGCTTTGGAGCCCCCACTGGGGAGCAAAGTGCCATATAAGTATCAAAATAAATTAAATCCCAGCTCCTCCTTGTAGAATGTCGTTTGGCCCACACTCGGAGGGTTTGTTATTCATATCCTCTTTGGGCCATCGCTATCCAATCGGCAGGTTTAGCACCAAGTGAGAAGACGGAGA
>NW_015326249.1:0-231 GCF_001447785.1 Gekko japonicus
AGCAAGCAGCTGGGCCTTGTTGAGTCATACAAATCAGGCTGTAGCAAGTTGGACAATGGTTTCTGGAGGGTCTGGCCCCAATGAGTCCTCCCTCAGATTCCAAAACAGCTCCGAAAAGTTCTGTGTGCCCTTCCCTTTCTCACGTTTTAGTGACAAAAACAAAGGCTTGATTGCTGGCAATAATGTGGTTTCCTAGCAAGTGTCAGGTCCCTGCCACACGGCAGGGAAAAC
>NW_015326250.1:0-231 GCF_001447785.1 Gekko japonicus
TTCTCAGTCAGCTTGGGTGTGTTCTGGCACGAGTCACTTAGAAATGATATTAATGCAGGGTTGAACACAAGAGACAAATTATTAAAACTCACTGGGCATATATTCTCTATCATGTAAGTAGAGATATGAGCACAGCAGATTGGTTTGAGGAAATATAACAGGTTAATTCTTCTGGTGGCAAAAATGCTATTTATAGCTAATGAAAATAGTCAAAGGGGGTGAAACAGAGAA
>NW_015326251.1:0-231 GCF_001447785.1 Gekko japonicus
AAAAATACAGTTGTCTTGTTAGGACATGCTATAAGCTTAGTAAGCTGCAGTGTGTGAAATGGGAGACTACTTCTTAGAGTTTGTATATACACATTTACATACTTGAGTATTTCAATCAAGATGTATCTCTTCATCCCCCATTCATCCCTGTCTCCAAAAAAGATTCAAGTTCTAGAGACCTAATGAAGGCCCACAAATAGCAGCTCCACAAATTTTTAAAAGGCACCCAGA
>NW_015326252.1:0-231 GCF_001447785.1 Gekko japonicus
CATGCGGCGAACCCAGTACTTTTCAAAGTCCTTTCCACTTGCCCTTCTGTTTCCTATGACAAACTCTTCTTTTTTTTCATTAAGGCATCTGGGTGGTAGAATGGAAGATTCTTTCAGGAATCTATAGTCAAGCCACTCATAAAAATGATCTAAGATGATGGGAGAAGTAAGAAGAGCAGGACCCTGCATGTCTGCATGTGTATATCAATATATTTAATTTTCAAAATGGCC
>NW_015326253.1:0-231 GCF_001447785.1 Gekko japonicus
AAAAAAGAAAAAAGGAAGGCCCATTCTATGCTTCTGTGGTTTGCCAAAATGTACAAATCAGAACTGTTCAGGAAGTCATTCAGGAAGTACAGCTGTCGGCGTAAAGTATTCGGGATCACGCGCTCTTCCTCCCCTTCCCATTTCCCCATCCCTGCCCCTCTGCATTCTGCTGTTTTACTTGGAGTCTTTCCCCGGCTGTCATCATATTTTATAATCCTGTGGACTGATGGC
>NW_015326254.1:0-231 GCF_001447785.1 Gekko japonicus
TTCTGTCAACCTAACACAAGCAAAAGCCCAGATCCTGAAAATCCAACACAAACCAAAGAGTGAGGCGTGCTGGGCCTGCCTGGAATTCCACCCCGGGGTCTCTTCCTTGGATAATCCTGAAACAAGCAAAGACTGCGCAGGCTAAGGAACCCCTGCTACTATATCTGTTCATGTCTTTTGCTGATGGGAGTGTACGGTGGCCATAGGGTTGCCAAGTCCCCCCAGGGGGTG
>NW_015326255.1:0-231 GCF_001447785.1 Gekko japonicus
TGTCAAAAAAAGGAACCAAGATCTCATGGAACCAAAGTCTCATGAAACTGCTGTTGCTGCCAAGACACCTCACAATGACGAGACCTCAGCCATGTGCTCTTTTTGTATGGAATCTGCTGTACATGGGTTGTCAGAGGGCAACAAAACCTACAGCTGATTGTACGAACAATGTGAGATGGAGGCCTGGTCACTGAACGGTTGCCTTGGCACCACAAAATGCCATGGTGGCAA
>NW_015326256.1:0-231 GCF_001447785.1 Gekko japonicus
CCCTTGTTGAATCACCACCTGCACTGATGCCAAACAGAAACCTGTGACGCAATGGCAAACAGCACAGATGCCATCGCAGTCACAGCCATGCATGGGGCACCTGGCAGGGTTTGCAGTTAAACCCCCATAAGGGGCTCCATTTGCCAGGAAGCACCCTAAGGGCCATGCTGTACCCATCTAAATGACACTTACTGATCCTGTGAGGAAATGCTTTGCAACTGCTTCATCTGC
>NW_015326257.1:0-231 GCF_001447785.1 Gekko japonicus
CTCCTGCAGGAAATGACCCCTGCATACGAATACAAGTCACCTAAGTTGCCTTGCTCCGCAGATCCCCGAGATGGTCAGGGCTCCCAGAACTTTGTCCTCTCGGCCCTTCCCACTCAACAGCCCGGTCTGCAGACATGGCTAGCTCATAGGCATTGCGCTGTCCCTGTTAATTAGCCCATCCACACTGTAAATGGACAGAGGGCACACTGCAAATGTACTGAATATGTTTCA
>NW_015326258.1:0-231 GCF_001447785.1 Gekko japonicus
GGAGGCCGAGGCAAGGAAAATGGCCCCAATGTAGGCAAGACCTGCAAAAGTGTGCATTTTCTTCCCCACACAGTAAGCAAAGGTACTGTCCCAAATTAGGAAAGCACTGCAGCCACACTGTGGGGTAGGGTGGCGGCACGGAAGGGTCCACAATTTGGGGATGAGGTAATGTGGACGCTCCAGATGTTGTCTTTGCGGAAGCAGCCGCAGAGCAGCCAGATGTGAGTCCAG
>NW_015326259.1:0-231 GCF_001447785.1 Gekko japonicus
ACCACTTGAAGCTTCTGAATAGTTTTCAAAGGGAGTCCCACATAGAAAGCATTCAGGTAGTCAAGCCCGGATATATTCAGTACTTGGATGACTCTGAACAAATCATGTTTCTTGAAGAAGGACTAAAGCAGGTAGACCAGCCAATGACCCGGCCGGGGTGGTAGCGTTGCATGTCACAGAGATCTGTGCCTCCTTCCGCAGGCCCAAATCCAGGGCTATTTTTGGGCAGGA
>NW_015326260.1:0-231 GCF_001447785.1 Gekko japonicus
TTGGCTGCCAGAGTTGGACTCAGGGCTTCAAGCCACCTCATCTACATACCTTGTTTCTCATTTTCAAGTTTGGGTGTCAGGGCTGAACTCAGGGCTTCAAGCCACCACATCTTTATACATCGTTGCACGCTTTGGCCTTTGGCTGTCAGGGTTGGACTCAGGGCCTTGAGCCACCATGTCTATATACACCATTGCACCATTCGGGGTTTGGGTGTCAGGGCTGGACTCAGG
>NW_015326261.1:0-231 GCF_001447785.1 Gekko japonicus
AAAATTGAGTGGACCCTATCTATTGCAAGCGAGCAGAATTTCTGGCCGTTCTCGCTTGTGTTGTAGTCTGATGAGTCCCTGAAAGTCAAGGTTTGTTTGTTTTTTTCCAGGAACAGTGCGGAGTGTGAACTGGGTGGGTCTGTAGTGGGAAGGAGAATCGGCAATAATTTGCTTCCCTTTTTGGCTGCAGGCATCTTCTGCTAATCTTTCTCCCTCTCCCAAAATACTAGA
>NW_015326262.1:0-231 GCF_001447785.1 Gekko japonicus
CATCTCTTATGTTCTTATGTTAACTCAAAATAAGACATTTCTGTTTCTTTCTAAAATGTTGGGATCCATCCATAGTAACCCTTACCTCATTTCCATCTAATATGGTCTCTAGGTCTTGTTCCTTGGGTCCCAAATGTTCTTCCTGCCAGCCCCCTCCTCACCCAGCCTCTCCCCTCCCCATAGAATGATGCTGCCATGTCACAATGGTTAAAGCACCATCCAATTTATTCT
>NW_015326263.1:0-231 GCF_001447785.1 Gekko japonicus
CTTTGTTTCCTCTTTAAAGCCCATCCGTCTTGTCCGAAACAATTTGATTGGCTCGGATCAGGCGGCACTTGCCCAACCACTCTCCTACACATGACAAACCACTGAGAGAATGTCTCTGTCCTCTCTTATCACACCTGCCCTTTCCCAAAAGCCACCTGTTCACTTCATCACGTAAGACACACAAAAACAAATCCAATGAGGGTAAACCCAGACTGGATACCAGATTCTTGG
>NW_015326264.1:0-231 GCF_001447785.1 Gekko japonicus
CCCCCTTCCATTCTGCTGGCCTCAAGGAGGCCTCACAAACCAAACCAGTTCAGTAAATGCCGAGGTTCATGGTTTGTGGTTTGTGTGACTTCATGAACTGTGAACCAGGATGAACCTCCATCTCCCTGGTTTATGCCTATTCCTAGTAATGCTCTCATCCTTTCTACCATGAACAAACAGAATGGTCCCTATGCAAAAGAATAAATGGGCAGAAATCTGACACTAAAAATC
>NW_015326265.1:0-231 GCF_001447785.1 Gekko japonicus
TTTATGTTTAATCTCTCAGCATATGCCACAAGAGACAATGGAACTGTACAACCAACCCTTGCCATGGAATATGCACTGTGTATGGGAATGGACATTACCTCAGCTTTGATGGAGGGAGATTTGATTTCATGGGGAACTGTGATTATATCCTAGCTCAGGTATCAATTCTTTATTACCCCCTTAAACGTACACATGGTACCAAAATGCAGTTTGGTGCTTTCAGTGTTTAAA
>NW_015326266.1:0-231 GCF_001447785.1 Gekko japonicus
TCTAATCTTTTTACCACCCTTAATCCTCAAATTCACATATTATCAGTTCATCTTTTTCCGTTTCCTGCAAAAACTCTAGGGTTTCCAGTTAGCGATAAGATAATGTCTTTTTTCCTGATCAAGGGATTGAGTTTATCCATCGCTGCAAGTTCCGTCATCTTCACCAGCCATTCCTCCGTAGTGGGTAATGTCGAACTTTCCCATCTCGCTGCTGTCGTCATGTATAAAAAC
>NW_015326267.1:0-231 GCF_001447785.1 Gekko japonicus
TTCCATAAGGTTGTGGCCACATCAGAGAATCCACGTGTACAGGCAGTTGTTGATCTTGCCTCTTTGTAGGGTGGCATCTTCAGAAGGTCCTGCTCAGGTGCCCAAAGTTGTCATGGTGGAGCACTGCAGGAGAGGTGGTCCTGTAGATATGAAGGTCCAAGGCAAAAAAGGCTATTGTAATCAACAGAGGCATAATATCCACATTGCAAGATGCCATAGTCCCACTGTACA
>NW_015326268.1:0-231 GCF_001447785.1 Gekko japonicus
CAGTCAGCTGATCCATCTTCCCTCTGAGGCTATTTCACATGGCTGACGATTGTGCAGGACTGCTTCTGTTCCTGCAGCCCAACCCCTCCTTGGATTGTTCTACTTTATTTTAAAAGCTTGTGCGTGAGTTAAATATTCACCATCCTCTATCCAGTGGGCAGATTATCCAGGAGTCTGTACGGATTGAGTCTTTTAGCCTTCTCTGTGATGACTGTCTATGGGGGACTTTTT
>NW_015326269.1:0-231 GCF_001447785.1 Gekko japonicus
AAGTAGGCTGTGACTTGATGGCACTTTACGGACCCACATAACGCTTTCCACCAGCACATATACAGTGATCCAAGCTATTTGGTGTAGTACTACAAGAACAGCAGCACACCCTGGGACATTATACCTAGGATGAATGTATTGAGTTACAAGATACAGGAGGAGGGGGAATCTGGGACAAAAGATAGTCTTACCTCTGGCAGAATGTTTTTCTGCTGGGTCTTGATCACAGGT
>NW_015326270.1:0-231 GCF_001447785.1 Gekko japonicus
GAGAAGAGGTGGTCCCACAGATAAGGAGTTTTGTATCTTGCAACCACAACGAACTCAATCTGGTAACTGATGGGCAGCCAACTGAATGACTGCAGAACGGGGTTAATAAGCATGCTTACTAGCTCCCAATAACAACCAAGCTGCAGCATTCTGTGCTGACTGGAATCCCTGAGGATTTTGAAGGGAGACCTATGCAGAATGCGTTACAATAGTTTTCATGTTACTGGGATA
>NW_015326271.1:0-231 GCF_001447785.1 Gekko japonicus
CTGTATGTTTATCCAGTCCTCTCTTGAAGTTATCTATTCCACCTACCAGGCTTCAAAACAGATGCATGCATTGCCGATAACCTTGTCAGTAATACGCAACTATGGAAGGCTTTTGATCACGGCTGATAGGCACACATATTATCCCTGGAACAATCAGAGGTTATCAAACTGAGAACAAGGAAGCCATGCAGAAGGTATCTGGATTTGTCATTGTTTAAAGAACAAACAAGC
>NW_015326272.1:0-231 GCF_001447785.1 Gekko japonicus
CAGTGTATTGAGATAAGATAGTGGAAATATTATGCAAATAAAGCCCAGTTGATTGGGAAAGGCCATCTCATTCCAGCTAGCAAGGACTTCATGCAAATCTGCTCTTCCTCATTGAGAGCAAAGAGGGAAGCCACCCGCTCTTGTAACAGATACATTATCTGCATTGAGTCCATAATTACAGCGTGGAGTGCAATATGAGCGAAGGCTTGCGAGACCTTAGCCCCATAACTT
>NW_015326273.1:0-231 GCF_001447785.1 Gekko japonicus
TGACTTTCCTGTTGGATTCATTAAAATAATTATTTTAACAAATGAAGTCTGTTTTGATCAGTTTGTGTCTGAACGCGCACACATCCTACCTTTAATCAAGAACAGAAATGACTGGAAGCACATGCTTAATACATACATTTGACTGCATAGTTTATTACATCAAATTAAAATGACTCCAGTACTGTGTACACTCACCTGAAACTACTTGAAGCAGCAGGACCCAGAGGTGTC
>NW_015326274.1:0-231 GCF_001447785.1 Gekko japonicus
AGCATGTATCTTACATAGATCTATGTTCTGATTTAAGATATCATAAATGCTTGAAACATCATTAGCTAAGACACATTCTCATCATAAAGCTTGACACTTCTGGGAGTAAATTAGAGATTTAATCTCTTGAGCTAAAGATGGTGGTATTTATTTACTCTTAATCCCTGTTTAATCTGTTCAGAATGGGAAACTAAAGAAGGTAGTTTAACAGCTTGTTTATCCTCAGTCAAA
>NW_015326275.1:0-231 GCF_001447785.1 Gekko japonicus
GTGAAATAAAACCATTTACTGAGTGCTTATTCTCCTGTGAACACGTGTGATCTTAACTATACATGTTCAAAGTCCACTGATCACTGTTTTTACAATAGGGAGATGGAACACCTGGATTGTGTTCCCAGTAGTGTGGCTTATAAAGTTTTCAGAAACAGTGACTGTGGGCCGGGCCGGCAGAGGTGCACCAGGGCTCAGGGCGGATATCCCAAGGCCGCGGCGCTTCCGAGC
>NW_015326276.1:0-231 GCF_001447785.1 Gekko japonicus
TTTATCCCGCCCTCCCGCCGAAGCGGCTTGTGAACAGGGCTGGTTTAGCATAGGGAAGGGAAGGCTTAGCATCTGTTGGCACAGGTTTGGGGCACAGGCTAGGATAAATAAACCCTGCAGGAACTCCATCTGAGTTTGGAGCTTCCCAAAATGTTGGCAGAAGGGAACGGTTTAACATTTATGCAGCTCAGCCATTACTAAAATCTAGTTTGAATTGCACATGGTTGTCTC
>NW_015326277.1:0-231 GCF_001447785.1 Gekko japonicus
ACTTAAAAGGATGTAACTCTACTTAGGATGTATTTCACTTAACTCAGCTCTGCTAGGTACACCAGTGTACTGCTGTCCTATTCAGAATTCTGCTGAGTTCTGATGAGGGCAAGACCAACCAAGCGCACAAGAGATTAGTGCCATTTACAAATACCACCTGTTTATTCAGGGGAGGACAGGCAAATAGTGATGAGGGAATGTCCGGGTAGCTGCTGGTGTGACCTTGGGTCA
>NW_015326278.1:0-231 GCF_001447785.1 Gekko japonicus
CTTAACGTTAGCAGGTACATCTTTACTTTCCCAGATAACAGCCCCAAGCAAGCCATGTCATACTGGTTTAAACTGGTGAGAATTTAGAAAGAAACTTGAGACCGAAGGGGGATGTGTCAAGAAGCAAAAGTCAAATGGCCGACCTTGTTATCTAAACGTCTCCACTGGCTTCCTGACAGGTTGGTAACACACAAGTCCAAACTGGCCCATGCTTCTCTCTGTAGCACATTT
>NW_015326279.1:0-231 GCF_001447785.1 Gekko japonicus
CAGGTATTGCAATCTTCTTGAATGAAGCATTGATAATGTGCAAGTCAGTTAAACAATCCCTGATTGCAAATAGTACCTGTGAATCAGAATATGCTGCAGTAAGTCAATGCATACTAGAGCTAGAGTGGATTTATCAAGTGATGATAGACATGAATATTAAATGCTCTATACCAATACCTATTAGCTGTGACAACTCAGCTGCAATTCATTTAGCTGAGGAATATAGTACAC
>NW_015326280.1:0-231 GCF_001447785.1 Gekko japonicus
CCTTCAAATACTTAAAAGAGTTTGCTCATCAGCTCTGCACCAACTCAACCCTTTTGGTATTCAGCCTCCTTTGGTTCCATTTCCCACTCGGCCACTGGATGCTGCTTGCTCTTCTTCCCAGATTAGCATCCCCAGTCTGCAAGCGTGAAGATCACGCTGGAGTTGCATAAATTCTACAGGCACCAAACTGGCATTGCAGCAGGTGATGGGGCACAGTCAACCCACTTAACC
>NW_015326281.1:0-231 GCF_001447785.1 Gekko japonicus
GGCACAGACTGGAAAATGCCAGTTCAGTTTGCGAACCAAAGCAGCCTAGTTCCCTAGTTCGCAGTGCAAAATTACATGGGTGGGGCTTTCATTGCTGAGAGCACCTGAGAGTTTCCCAACTGGGCTGAGAAGCTCGGAGACTTCTGGGTCCAGACATGTGACCTTCAAACTGAGCTACCTGAGCCTTGAACTAGACAAAATCAGGTCTGAACTTCAGCTTGGCGTTTGGGT
>NW_015326282.1:0-231 GCF_001447785.1 Gekko japonicus
TTTTTTAGCTTGTCTTAGCAGGAGAGTTGCCTCTTCTACAGAAACAATAATAAAATTTTTAAATTGTACATGTTCATTCCCTGGGGTTTTTTTTGCAAATATCAGAGGTCAATGTTTAATTCTGCTCTCATGCTGCTAGTCCACAATGTCAACACATCCCAAATTGTTTTTTGACAAAGCATTGTGCCACCAAAATTACAATACTGCCCGCAGGCTCAACAAGGGTGGGGG
>NW_015326283.1:0-231 GCF_001447785.1 Gekko japonicus
CTACGAAATGACCCCTGCCCAGGAGTATATCCCACAAAGTTCATGGAGGTGTGCACAGGACTGAAACATCAGGAGGCAAGCCAGAGAAAGAATGCCTTTGTATAGTGGCATCAGCCTATCATATTCCTGTCTCTGTGGGGTAATGCCTTTTCAGCATCCCAGGGAGAGCTGGTGTGGTGTAGTGCTTAAGAGTGTCTCTAGGACTTTATATTCACATACATTTCATCTACT
>NW_015326284.1:0-231 GCF_001447785.1 Gekko japonicus
CCATTACTCCTAAGGGCACCTTGTTGCTTGGTTATCTGGCTTTTATCTGAAATCTGGGCATGCCATCCAGTACCTGTTTGGCCTATGCCCAGTTTTCTTTTCCTTCCTTCCTTCCGGCTGTAGAGATATCTATTAAAATGTGAAGACTTCTTCATCCTGACAAGGAGAAAAATATCCTCACGGTTAGAGCAAACAAAAGTAAGCTTGCCGACTGGCCTGGAGAAAAATGTC
>NW_015326285.1:0-231 GCF_001447785.1 Gekko japonicus
GATAAGGTATGGATGAACAGAAAATGTAATGCACTTGTACTTCCTGTTTGTGTCATGTCAAACAGCTCTGACCTCTTGACTCATATCAATCTTGTGTGGTATAAATCAATCTAGCGCCATATGTCTAGTGGTTCTTCACTATCCATCTTAGAACAGTGAACCGCATGGCAGCCTGCCTTTGAAACTAGGGATCAGTTTGCCGTGTGGTTTGGGGAGCTGCTTGGGTTGGGG
>NW_015326286.1:0-231 GCF_001447785.1 Gekko japonicus
GAGGCCGGCAATGGCAAAAACCACCTCTGTTCATTCCTTCCCTTGAAAACCCTACGGGCTGGCCATATATCAGCTGAAGCTTGACAACACTTCCCATCACTAAGGTACTCTGAACTCAGATTTTGTTCCAAGCCGGTCCCAACTCCCTCGCAGGTGAGATGCAAGGCCAAGAGGAAGGAAGGGAAACAAGGCAAAGCTCTGGATGACTGACAGCAAATTTGGGCAGGCAAA
>NW_015326287.1:0-231 GCF_001447785.1 Gekko japonicus
TGATATACTTCTTTTATAGGCCATCTTTCTCACTGATACTCAAGGCCAATTACACATATGAAAGACAAGTTCAATCAAATAGCACAGATCACCAATAAACAAGACAATGCCATGGAGGAAGAATTACAGACTTGAAAATAATACTAACACCCAACTATCTAAGGCTTGACATACCATACTTCAGGAAGGGTTGTTAAATGTAGAACCAGCTACCTAGGGAGGTGGTGAGCT
>NW_015326288.1:0-231 GCF_001447785.1 Gekko japonicus
GATACTGATATTTACCATTTGGGTTTGTTGTAATCATAGTAAACTAATATGTTCTGAGTACCTGAAGTGTGTTATGTGAATGAATAGCCACAGCCGCAGCATGATAGATAGACTAGTGTTTCTGGAATGAATTCTTTAAATTCCAGCTCAAGCACAAACACATTGTATGATCATGAGCCAGTTATATCTCAGCCTAGCCCACCTCGCAAAGGGTGGGAGGATTGTCATGAG
>NW_015326289.1:0-231 GCF_001447785.1 Gekko japonicus
TGAGTCTCAGTGAGAAGGGCAAACTATAAATAAAGTAAGTAAATTGTAAAGCATAATGCATCAACAGCAGGATGTGACTTTGGGTTGTCAGGAGGGGCTGCTCTGACTTTCAGCCATATTTGAGATGTATATTACGCACTGCTGAAACACTGTTAAAATGTAGGTATGGTTTGTTCACTGCCAAATTTAGTTAAAGGCACAGGGATCTGTCTTGGGCCCTGTGTTGTTCAA
>NW_015326290.1:0-231 GCF_001447785.1 Gekko japonicus
CAAAAGGAATTAACTGTGCGGGGCGTCAAATTTCAAAAAGTCAATAAATAATGAGAGAAAATTCATTGATAGAGAAATAAGCAAACCATTTATACAATTATCAAATCCCAGGCAAAATGATTCATACAATTCATAACCAGGGCATACATGATTAAACGTAAGTCCTCCATATGGCTCACAAAGCCCAAGACATTCCAAGGTACTCATTCCCTCCTCATGAACAAGATGCTT
>NW_015326291.1:0-231 GCF_001447785.1 Gekko japonicus
CATGTTTGACACCCCTGATGAAGTTTATTTATTTATTTACAAGATTTATGCCGACCTTTCTGCCCAATCAGGGCCATCAATTGAAATAAAACATTATTAAAACACATCATTAAAACAATTGAAACCAAAGCTACAATACATATGCAAAAGCTCCAATTAAAATACAGGGCAGGAAGATCATTGCGATAACTGAGGGAATGCAAGATAAAAGAAAAAGACTTTACCTGCTGG
>NW_015326292.1:0-231 GCF_001447785.1 Gekko japonicus
TCAGTTTCTACTGGAGAGATTCTTAAGGATTTTGATTCTGGGGCCTTTCCCTTTCCCAAACCCTACCGTCCTCAGACAACCACAAAATCTCCACAAATTTCTCAGCCTAGAGCTGGGAACCCTACTCAGGCCTGGCCCCAATGTGTCTTTCTTCAAAGGCCAAATTGGCCTGAAAAGGACCCTGCCCTTTTTACTCACAGCACAGCCTGGAATACTGTGATTGCCTAGCAA
>NW_015326293.1:0-231 GCF_001447785.1 Gekko japonicus
AGGAGTCCTCTATCTTGGATATGGCTCACATTAGGAAACAACTCATGTTCACCTTTCTATTGAAGATGAGCTTGCTATTGGACTTTGTATCCAGAGGAAGGCTGCCAGCCCCACCCGCTGGAGGCAGGGGATCCCCACCGCCAATCAGTTGGCGGGCAGGGGGACATACCAGGAGCAGGAGGGAGGCCACGTCACCAGAGACGTGGCAATGTCAGTTCCAGCATGTACTGG
>NW_015326294.1:0-231 GCF_001447785.1 Gekko japonicus
TCATAAACACCCCCACGCACCTGCCTCGGCGTGGAAGCAACAGTGCCCGCTCGGATCCCATCCTGGCTCTTAGCATCATCTCCTTGCTCCTGTAACCTTTGACTGATTCCCTGGCTTTCTGATCTTCGGCTCTGTTGTTTGACTTGCTTTTGGACTACGTCTCCAGTTTCTAGTGCCTGGTATCCGTGCTGACCGGCTGACTAAGGCCTAGTGTGTAAACTCAACAAAAGC
>NW_015326295.1:0-231 GCF_001447785.1 Gekko japonicus
GCTATCAGAAGTGGACATTTTTCTCTTTCATGATTCATAAGATTATCTGTTTGGGGTGGGACTGTGGATGTGGTAAATTTGTATCACACCCAGAGAAATGATTATCTTACCTGCTCGTATCAGTTTCACACATGGATCTGAGCTACTTTTAGGATAAAAGACTCTTTAGAGGAGGATCATGTAGTAGCAATTTTTCCTTTTTAATTTTTATACATCTTTAAAATAGACAGA
>NW_015326296.1:0-231 GCF_001447785.1 Gekko japonicus
ACAGGGGGCGTCACAACACCAGTCCAAAGGTCAGCCTGGCGAGCAGTCAGTAACACAGTTCAATCAATCTCAAAACACCAAACAAATCCGTAGTCAGACGTTACCAGGGTCGTAGTCCAGAGATCAAAGCTGAGAGCGTGGTCAGGTTCCAAAGCTGAGGGTCAGTATCCGAAGCAGGAGTCCAAACACGAACTGCTTCCAAAAAGCCACAGAGGTAGCCAGGGAACAAGG
>NW_015326297.1:0-231 GCF_001447785.1 Gekko japonicus
CTTTCTGTACATAGTCTTATTTTTAAAAAATGTCTCAATCCACTTGAGCACTTCCTCTAACAACAATTCCAGCCTCAAAACAATTTCGGAATGTAGACTGGAAAGCGAGACTAAAGGGTAAATACTAAGTGGCTGATTATGCTGCCTTATATTTTTAATAGCCGAGATAGTATCTTCTAATTGAACATCGATATACGTATGACTTTTTGCAGTGTCTTAGTGGACAGAAAA
>NW_015326298.1:0-231 GCF_001447785.1 Gekko japonicus
CATTTTTCTTAGTTTAAATCCAAACCAGTTTTGTCCCTCTTCCTTGTGTCTAGGCTGTGTGGATTTACCTGTATCTTTACTAGTTGCATAACAGAAGGAACTTCTGTCATAGCATTTTGTCTCACATTTTGGCAGATGTAGAATGTCATGTACTGGTGAGAAAAGCTGCCTCAACTAAAATTCTATCATGTAATCATTTTTTAAAAGCTGCTAAAATCCCTGTTTACACAA
>NW_015326299.1:0-231 GCF_001447785.1 Gekko japonicus
GTGTTGGATCCAGTGATCCATCAGCAGAAGGAGCTGGTGATTGTGGGTATTCCAGATCCACCAGAAGCCTTTCCCATCTACAGGACAGTGGATTGCTGAGGTTACAGGATCCTCGTAAATAAAAGCTATTGAAGTTGGTGGGCTACAGTGAGAAAGGGAAGAAGGTGATATTGACCGTCAGGTCACTTCCACCAATGGACCTCCACCCTTGTTGGCAGTTGGATGGGAGAC
>NW_015326300.1:0-231 GCF_001447785.1 Gekko japonicus
GACTATGTGCAGGGGAGGGTGGAATGGATCGGGCGTTTGCTTCCTCAGCTGAAGGCCTGGCGGAACCGCTCCGTTGTGCAGGCCCGCGGAACTGTTATAGATCCCGCGGGACCCTGATCTCAGGTGGGAGAATGTTCCACTAGGTTGGGGCCAAGGCAGAAAGGCTCTGGCCCCGGTTGAGGCGAAGCGGATGTCTTTTGGACCGGGGACTACCAGAAGATGTTGGTCTGT
>NW_015326301.1:0-231 GCF_001447785.1 Gekko japonicus
TTGCTAGGAGGGACTTGGCAACCCTAATGAAAAGATACTTTCAAGAGTGCATAATTAGACAGGTTTAATGGCTGAAATACTGGGCAGCCTGATTCCAGTGGTCCACTTCAGCTGCAGCAACAAGACAGATGGTGGTTTGCACTGTCACAAGGGAGGCAGCATTCCGCAGTTTTGAAGAGTCAGGGACATGGCAGTTTGTCCTTGTTGCATTGACCTGTGCAAGGCTACACC
>NW_015326302.1:0-231 GCF_001447785.1 Gekko japonicus
CTTAGCCTAACCAACCTCACAGGATTGTTCTGGGGATAAAAAGGGCATGACTATCTGTGACACCCTGAGCCTTTTGGGAAGAGGAGTGGGTTTGTTTATTTGTTTTTTGAAGTACATTATGTATGTTCCTTGAGCACATCTTTCAGATGGCCACATAGCTCCACCTTGTGATACATGTCCTTTTCCCAATATACATTTCAATGCTTAAAGTGGAAAACAACAACAACAACC
>NW_015326303.1:0-231 GCF_001447785.1 Gekko japonicus
CCTCAAGCTGAAATTAAATTGAAATGGGGGTAAGAACACAGCTTGCTGTCATTCTCCTGAGCGCCACTTACTCCTTCCATCTCCATCCTCCTTTCCTGATTCAAAATTTGCTGATCCTCCTAAATAGTCTTCTGGAAATCCAAACTTGACTACCAGATTTAATCTATAACTTCACCGCAGTTTGTTTCCCCCTTCCTCATAAGCCATGGTTTAAGAAACATGAACTTAACC
>NW_015326304.1:0-231 GCF_001447785.1 Gekko japonicus
ACACTGTAGTACTGCCCTTATAGCATGGAGGAGTGTAATACAACCATGTTTTCCTCCTGTATACACGTTGGCACTTGCACAGGTGGCGAACTGGAGCAGTGGAGGTAAGGAGAGGTCTGTGCACGCTCCCTATCTCTTCACCTATCCCTCCCTTTCTGTGCCTTGTGAGTTATTCAAGCTCCAAATGCACCCTTATCCTTCTATGGTGCCAGACAGGCTGCTAAACTCCTG
>NW_015326305.1:0-231 GCF_001447785.1 Gekko japonicus
TTTTATGAGAATCACTTTCAGTCTCCTAAATGTTTTACGCTCGATTTTTATGCTCCAGCTAGGTTTTTAGTAGTTTGTAAATTTTAATGATTTCAGTGCTGTTTTTATGCCACTGTACTTTGTAAGACACTTCAAGGTGGTTCTCTAGAAAGGAAATATATGTGTTTTCTAAATAAATAATAGGTAAATTCTGCATTTAAAAATTCAAAACCTGACATCATTTGGATCTCT
>NW_015326306.1:0-231 GCF_001447785.1 Gekko japonicus
AAAAAAAAAGTCTATGTCAAGCTGCAATGACCCCGTCTGAGCGCTGATTCACACATTACAAACGTCTCATGGATGCCACAGTTCAGAGTCGTAGTATGCATGGGAATGGGTCTTCAGCCTCCAACACCCCCCCCCCCCCGTACTGCTTTCCTGACCTCATATGGCCAAAGGGAGCTGGTACCTGCACCATTGGTGAAACTTGCATGCACACTCCAGGTCCAGAAAATAATG
>NW_015326307.1:0-231 GCF_001447785.1 Gekko japonicus
TCAGAGAGGCACCATTTGGTACATCGGTTCAGCCAAATGTGGTTTGAAAACACCAGAATGCACGTCTGTCGTTTTACGAGGGTGAGTCAGATGAAAACCTTAAAAATGGCGATATGGGAAGTTCACTCCTCCCCTGCTCAAAAAACAGATGACGGAACGCTGCTTCTCATCTTTCTAAAACCATAAGGGAAGCCATGTTGGATTATCCAGTCCAACACTCTGGGTCACACA
>NW_015326308.1:0-231 GCF_001447785.1 Gekko japonicus
GCTTTAACCTTCATCAGTAGTCAGCAGTAGTGTCATCTGCATATTTAGGACACCCCGTAGCTTTCTCTCAGTAAGAATAGTAGTATCAGATGAGGTGGGGGATGGGGGGACAAATTATCTTGTAATTCAAGTACTGCTCCCAAACCCCACAGCTATGGAAATATCTTGGAGAATGAAATACTGCTGTGTTTTTATTACTGGGGAGGCACACAGAGGCAGACATTTTTAATA
>NW_015326309.1:0-231 GCF_001447785.1 Gekko japonicus
CCACTTTCCACCGCCATTACCACTAATGAAGCAAATCTTGCAGTTATTTAGCACAGTACTGCTCCTAGAGTCTTCAGTCTCACACACTAGATAGCATATATATTTACCCCTCACATTGTTAATTGTTCACATATTTTGGTGCCCCACTTCATACTGTGTAAATGCATGAAATCCCCTTGCAAAATTCCTTTTAAAATAAGTTTTCCGAGATGTGAGAGATTGCATGCCAGG
>NW_015326310.1:0-231 GCF_001447785.1 Gekko japonicus
ATGCAACTTAATAAAGTGCTAGCATTAACATCTGGGTTTGGGGCCAGATGCGATGTCACAAATTGTGTGACATTCTTTCACCCCCATACCAGTCTGGTAAGCAGGAGCAGGAGGGTAGGCATACCAGCAGGAGCCTTCCTTCCATAAGAGGTTACTGGCAACCCTACCTGGCACTTGTGAATGTAGAGTTATCTTACCACATCCTTCCAAGACTGTTAGCCAAGGTAGATG
>NW_015326311.1:0-231 GCF_001447785.1 Gekko japonicus
AAAAAAATACAAGGAATTAAATGGGTTTATATTTGGCATCTGTGCAGGTCTGCTTGGCAGTCGAAAATCCCCAAAATCTCTCCTGAAACCAAAGGAAGTCACTGCCCACTGCCTGGATGGGATTATTAAAACATGCAAAATTAAAGAAATGGGAATTTCCCAAACCTGAGCTGATTTACTCAAATGCAAACCTGAGGGCTTCACAGTGCAATCCTATGCAGACTTATTCCA
>NW_015326312.1:0-231 GCF_001447785.1 Gekko japonicus
GGCTCTTGCCTTCTCTTTTGTCCTCTTAGTTGAGAATGCTTGTTTTAAATCCTTATAAACGGATCATTGTGCAGGAAACTTTGGAGAGTGTGGGCAGCTAGTTGTTGGTCCTCTGATTTTCTCAATATAATGGAATCTAGAACCTGTTTTACAGTGGTTTGGTATAGGATAGGGATGTCCATTCATTTCTAAACTGTTAAAAAGGCAAATAAAAAACCCTACCAATTTAAT
>NW_015326313.1:0-231 GCF_001447785.1 Gekko japonicus
TTCTAGTACAGCATTTTTAACTGTTCTGTGGGTTTACTTTGTCGTTCTTCTGACTTCTAGTTGAACAATGCGGATTTTTTTGAACTGATTCTGGAACTGGAGATCTTCAGGTTGCTCTTGCTTTGGTTAATTAGTATCCCCCCCTTTCTATGTTTTCAATACCGTGCCTGTTAAGTAAACACTCCAAAATTCATAACATGGTCATGATAGAGAGCCTGAACACATGGAACT
>NW_015326314.1:0-231 GCF_001447785.1 Gekko japonicus
ACATTTCATACCTTTATATGAGAAACAGGCAACCCTGCAGTTTCCAATAAATAATGAAGGAATCAGTCACCCAGATTTCAAGTATTACTTTGATGGACACTTTAACAGCATGGGTACTCCTACTTCTCCTCCCAATCATGTTTTGTGATGGGAAGGGAGATCCACAAACATACTCTGATCTGTGGATTGTTGGTAGTGAAAACACTGTCCCCTGTCTCAGACCTCCAGAAG
>NW_015326315.1:0-231 GCF_001447785.1 Gekko japonicus
ACCACAGCGCCAGACTGGCTTTCAAGTCAGTCGGTGTCTTTGGGAAATGTCTGCAGATGTGCCACCCTCCCTCCCCCTTTGGGGAAACGGCAGGGAAAAGGACTTTCTGCCAAGAGTTGCTCACAGGGTCCCTTCAGCCCTTCGGAGCGGGGCTGCCTCCCTTCATCGTGTGCTGAGCCCCGGCTTCATTTGAGGGGAAGGACAGTTTGCAGTCTCTTCTATACAGCAATT
>NW_015326316.1:0-231 GCF_001447785.1 Gekko japonicus
AGCGGCTTACAATCGCCTTCCCTTCTCCTTCTCAGAACAGGCACTATTTTTTTTAAAAAAAACTTTACTAACTTTTAACAACACAATAAACAAACAGACATTACCACAAACAATCCAAAAACATCAAGCAAAACTTAAAAGTAGAGTATAATGCAATGGCAGTGACATAACAATATTCAAACCAAAGTCTATTGTTGGTAACTTGAACATCAAGAGCACCGCACTTTACTT
>NW_015326317.1:0-231 GCF_001447785.1 Gekko japonicus
CATCCTACAGTTAGCTTGATAACATCATCTGAGAAAATGTCCTTATCTTAGATGTGAAGCCGGCCTTCAGCAGAAGATGGAGGAGAATTTTGCAATGGGAGGTTTATGTCCTAGAAAGGCACTGTAGGCCCGTATCTGAGTAATTATATTTCTTTATTACATTAATATTCTGCCTTTCATTTCTTTTCTCAGTCTCTCCAACAGGATTATCATGTGAAATAAAAATGCATA
>NW_015326318.1:0-231 GCF_001447785.1 Gekko japonicus
TAAAACAATAGATGGAAGATAGATTCTGGTGGGGTGTTACCCCTGCTTCATCTCTTGGTAGTCAAACAAATTTGAGAGAGATTCTGGTGGCATGTGATGTGATGTGGCTCTGGTCTTCCTGAGGCTGTTGCTGTTGCCCTTACAGGGCATACGGAGAACCCAGTGGGGAAATCCCCTCCAGGAAGTGAACTGCCAACAGCTACTGAAGCAGTAGAACAAATTTAGAGCCCA
>NW_015326319.1:0-231 GCF_001447785.1 Gekko japonicus
TTACTACATGAATTATAAAATATCTTTGACATGCACACACACTTTTGAGAGTCAAAGCTGCCTTTGTTAGACAGAAGTCAGAATTGTACCTGACAAAGGGTACCTTTTACTCCTCAAAGCTCACGTCCCCAAAATCTTGTCAGTCTCTAAGGTGTACTGGCCTTGAACCTAATCGATATCAGTATTGTTCTTATAAAACGAGAAGCACGAGGCGATTTCTAAAATGTATTC
>NW_015326320.1:0-231 GCF_001447785.1 Gekko japonicus
CTGTTTTTGAGAGGAACAGCATCCAAACTCTATCTACTCAAACCTAAAGTCCCTACTGGACTCCTTGCCTAACCAGGATACCTCCTAATTTCTCTCCCTCCTACCTCCCCTGCAGGTTAGACCATAAACTGTTCCTTTTCTCCTCTTTTAACATTCCAATCCTTCTCCTTCTCTTTTTAAAGATGATTGGCTGTAGGCAGGGAAGGTACACTCTCCTTGACCATCACATCC
>NW_015326321.1:0-231 GCF_001447785.1 Gekko japonicus
CCCCTTCAGCTGTCATGGATAATAGCCAACCAAAGTCCTCTCCTCCATCAATTTGTCCAACCCCTTTTAAATTCATCTAAGTCAGTGGCCACCATATCTCATGGCAGTGAGTTTCAGAAGTCAGCTATCTCTTGTGTGAAAAAGTATTTCTCCCTTTTTTCTGTCTTAAACATATTACGAATCAGATTTACTTAGTTTATCCGTAGACCAGCTTTAAACTAAAAAGTTCCC
>NW_015326322.1:0-231 GCF_001447785.1 Gekko japonicus
CACTGGGGAAAGCGATTAATAAATGGAACATATTATTATTACTATGAATGATGCAGCCCATGAGAGGCATTCAGATCCTTGCCACCCCCAAAAAAGAGCCAGGATCAACCAATGTGAGCTCCACCCTCACTTCATAGCTTTGGAGGATATTTTATTTATCTATCTATTAAATTTATTAATCACCCCATCTCGACTTGCACCTGGCACTGGGCAATTTACAACATGACATTA
>NW_015326323.1:0-231 GCF_001447785.1 Gekko japonicus
ATTTCCCAACCCAGGGATGATATCCCTTTGGAGGGGTTCAGAATCTGAGTCTGGGGGGAAGGTAGAGCTGTATCCCAGTGCAAGAGACCTTACAAAGTCTCTTAGGGCAATTCTTCCTGAACATCAAAGGCATCTCCTGGAAGCCACTTGATGCTTCAGTCCGGCGTAGTCCCTCTGGACTTTAGTCTCCTTCTCATCTGCTTCTTTGCCTGGTGAAGAGGAGTCACAGTT
>NW_015326324.1:0-231 GCF_001447785.1 Gekko japonicus
GCTCCTTTGCATGGGGACTGGGAGCCACACTCCATTATTGATAGTGTGTTATCCCATTCTCCTCATAATGAATATCCATTCGCAGCAGGGGGTAACAACGCAACAGTTCTTCCTCCCTCTGAGAGAGGTGAATAAAGGGACTCTCCAGAACACAGGATGAAAGTGTATATCCTCCAAGTTTCCAGGTAGAAAATATTGTTTCAGTGCTAGGAAAATATGGTTTGGACCAGG
>NW_015326325.1:0-231 GCF_001447785.1 Gekko japonicus
GGGGGAAGCTACAATAATTAAAATCACCCGTCATTTGCTGGAAGCCAGAGGGAGCAAGCCTAGAAAGACAGATATAACCTCACTATGTACAAAGTCTCTTGAGAAATAAAATTGATGCGTACTAATGTATGTATTTAAAACATTTTGGTGCTGCATTTCCACCTATCAGGGTCCACAAGGCGACTAGCATAAACATATTAAATGTTTAAACCAGGGCTTTTTTTGTAGAAA
>NW_015326326.1:0-231 GCF_001447785.1 Gekko japonicus
AAACAGGGTAATATTGATAGGAGCATAATTGAACTTGGGAGTGAGCTTAGGATGTCCAAGGAGGGCCATGTGCGGAAACAAAGGGGCTGAGGGTGGCAAGGGTTGCTGGAGAGGGAAACATATAATAGGTTGCTATATACCAATGCTAGGAGTCTCCCAGTTAAGATGGGGGAGCAGGAGTGCTTGGCGCTCAATGGCAATTTAGTAGGTATCTCAGAAACATGGTGGAAC
>NW_015326327.1:0-231 GCF_001447785.1 Gekko japonicus
TGAGTCTGATGAAGCGAGCAGTGACTCACGAAATCTCATCTCTATTTCTGGGTTCACATCCAACATCACCTTTAAACTCACTGCTTATAATCTTTGGCCTCCTATCTTCTTCCACCAAATTAAACTCTGGGGCTTACCATAGTGGCATCCTTCTGAAAGCTATTGCAATGTTTGGTTTTTGATGTACTGTAGATGGACTACTGCAAGAATGTCAGCTCAATACTCCTTCCC
>NW_015326328.1:0-231 GCF_001447785.1 Gekko japonicus
AGCGCTTTAAAGCAAACGTCTATGGTTACAAAGTAAATATGGTTGCTTGCAGCCACTGGGGACATGTTATGCGTTTCAGGTCTAGTAGAGTGAAAAGTCAAAGCACCCAGAGGACCGAAGGCTGTTGACAGGTATGAATTCTTGAATTCGTGTCAGACCTACTGCCCCTGCAGTGCGGGGCAGAGCCTCAGAGGAGCATGGCAATCCTAAAGAGGGGCATTAGGGATGCCA
>NW_015326329.1:0-231 GCF_001447785.1 Gekko japonicus
GCCCCCTCCCAAATCTGCCCTGCCCCCCAGCAGTTCTGGACACAGGTCTTCCACCACATGTGGGGATGGTCGCCACTCGAGAGACGCTGGGCCCTGACCTGTCAAGCTCTGACCTGGTGCTATCACCGCAGGCCAGAGGGAGGGGTGGGCCTGCTGACTCTTAATTAGATCACCACCAAGGAAATCACTGATCCAATTATCTCCAAAATCCACCCTCCTAAGGCACCCCCC
>NW_015326330.1:0-231 GCF_001447785.1 Gekko japonicus
GGCCAGGCTGGTGAACTGCCAGTGTCCTTTGACATTAAGGCCATGCCCATCGCAGCTGCCAGTGTCCACCACTGGGCTGGGCTATAGTGGTTCCATTCTGAACAGGTAAGATACAAAAGTATCCAGGGGGCGAACACCTCCCCCCATATACTTTAATGTTGAATTCAGACTTTTCTGCAAACCTGGGAAGTGCACCAAATTTGCAGAAAAATCTGTATAGCCTCCATGTGG
>NW_015326331.1:0-231 GCF_001447785.1 Gekko japonicus
GGGGGGGGGGAGAGAATGCCCAGCCCGGGCCTCAAAACAGCAGAAGTGGGGGAAAGACGAAGGGTAGTTTAAAGTTGCAGCCATCAGGGGCACATGTCAGACACTCTTCTAATTAGTGATGAAGAAAATGACCTCCACCTTAAAAATAAACAATAAATCCACCTGACCGCCAACAGGTCAAATGTATTAAAGTATGCTGGTGTGTATGTATTCTGATTTGGATAAAAATTG
>NW_015326332.1:0-231 GCF_001447785.1 Gekko japonicus
TCCCCTCCGGGGGCTCAAAAAAACCCCACAACAACATAATTTCAGCTGCAAGATGTCACCACAGAGCTGGTTTTATCCATTCTCACTATTCTTTCCCAGTGTATTTTAAAAATTATTCCTCTGTTCCCCTACACTTGGGCTTTCTGTGAGTGTGTGGCCCCACCTCATGGGGAGCCATTTTGTTGTTGCAACCACCAATCCATATCAAAATTCCAAAGGTGCCCACAAGCT
>NW_015326333.1:0-231 GCF_001447785.1 Gekko japonicus
GTGTGATCTCATCTGCAACAAACCTACCACAACCATCCAAATGGTTTTCAGACGTTCATGTGGTTTGTGGTTGTGTGTGTAGGCAGTGTCCATGGCAGACAAGCTGGTGCAGATCAATTACAATAATCAAAACAGCAGGGGGGATGGGCTTCTGCATTCCTGGAAACACCAATAGAAGCCATCCAAAGCTCGACACACAGCACTGACTGCCATTAAGAGAGCTCCCATTCT
>NW_015326334.1:0-231 GCF_001447785.1 Gekko japonicus
CTTATAACATTGATGGGAGTTGTTGACATTTTGGCACTGGGATGCCGCTTGTTATCATGTGTCATAGGAGTGTCCACATGCATGTAAATATTAGGAAATGGTGGAATCAAGTATCTCTGACAGCATGGGTTTTAGAATTTCATGTTCACCAGAGATATTGTTATTAAATTTGTGGGGACGTTTCTATGTGGCTCACAATTTGTGGTCTTGCGTGTTGTTACAGCCACTTGC
>NW_015326335.1:0-231 GCF_001447785.1 Gekko japonicus
AAAATGCCATAAAACAAGATACAAACTTTAAAATATGCTCCCTGTCTCTGTTATATTTATACCTCTAGTACATCACTGTATCTGTTTTGTCCCCGTTTTTGCCTGTTAGGGATGTAGTATTAAAATGTTATCAGTGGAAGCTGCTAGAATTGTCATATTTCAGGATTCAACCCCACCCCCAATCTCTAGAAATTCAGTCTCTGGCCTATGAAAGCCAGTGTGATATAACAG
>NW_015326336.1:0-231 GCF_001447785.1 Gekko japonicus
AGGATCAAAAAAATCTACACAATGAGGACATGTACCAAAAAGGACGGTTTTACTAACCCAGGAGAACCCCTAGGTCTCCATCAGTGTCATCCACCAGTGGATAAAGACTTCTGTGTTTTGTGTGGCATTCTCTCATTAACTCTTATTAGCCCTCTTCCCTATTTGTATGTTTATCCATGTATTTGTTTTATTTTATTTAATCCCACTGGAGTTGCGACTCGAGTAAAAAAA
>NW_015326337.1:0-231 GCF_001447785.1 Gekko japonicus
TGTCTTGAAGCCTAATTGGTTGATAGTACCATAGTAATAACAGCAGTCTCCTCCTAGGGATATTGTAAGGATAAAACATAATACAGATCACAAAGCGCTTTGCTAACTAAAAGCACTGTATACCAGATAAGCAGAACAGGGTGGAGAAGGGTCCAGAATTGCTGTTCATACATTTGAACAAAATCTGTGAATTAATTCATAAATTTATATTTATGTTATTTATAGTCTGCC
>NW_015326338.1:0-231 GCF_001447785.1 Gekko japonicus
AGCTCAACACAAAGGTGGCAAAAAGGTAGGCAGATAACTGACAGTGCCATCCTTAGCACACACACCTTCCTAAGTCTACTGAAATCTATTGAAGTGTAGTGACTAAAGTATCAGATCAGAACCTGGACAATCTAGATTCAAATCCCTATTCAGCCATGAAGTTTGCTTGGGTGAACTTGGGGTAGTCATTTTCTTTCAGTCAAACCTACCTCACAGGGTTGTTCTGCAGAT
>NW_015326339.1:0-231 GCF_001447785.1 Gekko japonicus
TGGAAAATTCCTGGAGATTGTGGATCCTGGGGACCGTATGCTTTGGGAACTGGAGGGACCTCGGTGGGGTAGAATGCCATGGGACCCACCACCCAAATCAGCTGTTTTCTCCGGGGAACCAGTCTCTGTAGCCTCTGTCTGCCACCCTCATTCTCTTGGGTGCATAAACCAGGCCTACCTTCCCTCCTCAGTTCTTAGGAGACAGAACCTTGGGACTGTAGTCAGCACCAA
>NW_015326340.1:0-231 GCF_001447785.1 Gekko japonicus
CCTTCCTCAGCTCCACGCATGCTCACTCAGCATCCACCCGCCTCCTTCCTAAAGACAGCACGACTGCCAAGACATCCCTCATCACCAGAGACTCTTGTTCGTCAGAGAGACACCCCTCTCTGCTTCTTAACTGAGCCCACGGGGTGTCTGCTGCCTTCCCATCAAAATTCGGCCTCTCGCCTCCTACTGTTGCAGGAACCTCTCATTTCCCACTGCTCTGTTTCCCTGCAA
>NW_015326341.1:0-231 GCF_001447785.1 Gekko japonicus
CTTAATTTCAGCCACTTGAGGAGTTGGTGTGTGGTAGCCAGTTTCTGATTCTAGACTGTTGGGCCAGGGCGACACTGCGGAAGTAAGCCCTGCAATTCATCCAGGGACCACGGGCAAACATTCAGCTGGGAAATACCTTGGACCTTTTCTTTCTATTTAGTGTGCACGTGGAAACGCTCCATTCAGAAACTTTTCTCCCTTGAGTGTCCTTGGTGTGCAGGAAGAGTCCGC
>NW_015326342.1:0-231 GCF_001447785.1 Gekko japonicus
AGAGCCTTCTGTCCATGACATCAACATGTCCGAATTTCCCAGAATGTGGAAACATCAACCCAGTTTCTCCCTAACATGTTAGCTTTCTATATACAATATAAGTGCATACAGACATGAAAGAGCTATGCCATGTACTTCTTCCAAACATTTAAGAAGGCTATTACAATATATCTTGAACAGCAGATTCTGACAGTCATGTGAATAATCTCTGAGACATTCTGATGATATGTA
>NW_015326343.1:0-231 GCF_001447785.1 Gekko japonicus
CTTCTAATTCAGTTCTTCCTATGGATGCATATGGTCTACCGAAGGACAATTGTGATAGAAGAATAGAGCAAACACTTCACAGAGACTTTAAGGTGTCAGCTTGCTCCTTGAGAGCCTTGACAGCTGCATCTTTGTTTGCAAGAGTGGCATATGCATGGGCATCTAACCTAGCCTCTGCAGAGAGTACTATTCCAAAAGATACTAAGGATGAGCTGAAGAAGATCACCCTGG
>NW_015326344.1:0-231 GCF_001447785.1 Gekko japonicus
TCTCTTCTTCTTCTTCACAAAGGAGTGGCTTTGGAAATTACCAAAGACATTGCTCCATGTTTCGACAACATCTTCATGTATTTTGGCAGTGAACTTTAACAATGCTATATTGATTGATTATGTAACAACTTAATTTAATAGAGATAAGAATTGCACTAGCCATTGGGTCGCGATTGCTTGTCTTTGGTTGCATAACCTCCGAGTGGGGCCTGGAGATTTCCTGGAGTTACA
>NW_015326345.1:0-231 GCF_001447785.1 Gekko japonicus
TCACCATAAGTTGGAACTGATTTGAGTGGAAGTTAACCCATCCATACCTACTGAAACTTAGTTGCCTGCTGGTTGGAAAAGACCTAACCTGGTGTCTGTCCCTTTAAGAAAGGATTGAATTACAGCAATTAGGCAAGAGACCCTTCTCAGGGCCTGGAGCTAAACATTTATCCCCTGCTAATTGGTGCAGATCAAACAGGCAAGGGAAGGGACAACCGCAGCCCCCAGTTG
>NW_015326346.1:0-231 GCF_001447785.1 Gekko japonicus
TGCTCCCACAGCTCAGCTGTTTAAAGGGCTGTGGTAGAAAGCCACTTTAAACAGCAGAGCCACGGGAGCAGGCTACCCCCCCACGGCTCAGCTGTTTCCGATTTAAACAACTGAACTGCGGGGGCAGCCTGGTCTCACGCTCAGTTGTTTAGACTGGAAACAGCTAAGCCACAGGTCTGGTCTCATGGGCAGCTGTTTAGAGCCTAAAACAAGTTAGCCACAGGAGCAGGC
>NW_015326347.1:0-231 GCF_001447785.1 Gekko japonicus
TAGGAGGACAGGAAGCACAATCTCACCCTGTGCTGGAGAAAATGGCTGAGGGTCAGTGAAAACACCCCACACTTCTGGTCCAGACTTGGTTTTTTCTTCAAAGATATGGAAATAGGCTGGAAAGCTTCTGGTCTATAGGGAGTAGCACCTGGATGAGCTCCAAGTGGCAGTGTTGGGCTTTCTCCCTCTCCCCACACATCATAGAACCAGAGTTCCCCACGTGGCACCTGT
>NW_015326348.1:0-231 GCF_001447785.1 Gekko japonicus
AGCCTTCAGCACAGACAAAATGATGCTGTACTGAGCAAGGTTCTTCCTTCTCCCAAACCAGCTTTGCTGTCCATACACCACAGCAAGATGCTTTTGTAGACTGTTGGGGGGAAAATGTAGAATGGAAAATTTCATTAACCCATGACTGCTCTTATAGATACTGTAAAGAGTCCAGTAGCAACAGTATCCTCCAGCACACTTGTCAGTACTTTTGAGACAATGCTGAAGTTT
>NW_015326349.1:0-231 GCF_001447785.1 Gekko japonicus
GATCTTTCAGCATGCCTAAGCATGCTTTACATTTCCCTTTGATCTCTTGAATCTTTTGTTCATTTTTTTAAAATTTTCTTCTCTATCTTTACACGGGTTATTGTAATAGTTCTCTTTCTCTTTACATGTGAGTTGCTGCAATTCTGCATTTAGGCTTTTGATTCTGTCTCAGTCAAATTTTACTCTTGCTTCTCATCTATCTTTTAGCAATTTTAAGAATTTCATCAGTCA
>NW_015326350.1:0-231 GCF_001447785.1 Gekko japonicus
GCCAATTGACATTGCAACAGGAGTGTCACCCTACAAAGCTGTTCATCCTTCAACACCGGCCACATGGTCACAAAACCCCTCCCCAAACACACTTGTTAGCTCACTCTGCTCTTTTTAAGAGTAACATTTCACAGTTATGGACCATTCATTATTTTCCAGTGCCAGACAGTTCCTCTCCCGGCCTCCTGCCCTTAACCGCTCGGAACGGATCAGGTTCTTTTGCAAAGTTTC
>NW_015326351.1:0-231 GCF_001447785.1 Gekko japonicus
GCAAGGTTCCCCCCCGTTTCTTTTATCATTATTCTTTTTGGATATGAAAAGGGATCAGTAAGCATGATAATTGCTCAAATAAGAAAACTTAAAATATTCCTTGGTGATTAAACATAATCAAAATGCTTGTTAGCCATGATGACTGGTATTAAGATATTTGGCGTAAAGCGCTACAGTCTGTTTCGAACATGCTGACAGTTAAACACTCACTGTGGAACACGGGTGCCCTCT
>NW_015326352.1:0-231 GCF_001447785.1 Gekko japonicus
TTGAAGAAGATCCCGCAGGGCCCTAATTTTGACAGAAAAAGCTCTGGGCCTGGTCAAGGTAAGACAGATGTCCTTTGGGCCAATATGCAGCACGGGCCCATGTTTGAACACCTGGGCTTGGCTGCGGGCACCGTGAGACTATTTGCTGTGTTAACAACGACTGGAGCCCAGACGACACAGAATTCAACAGAACTGTGCTTGGATCTGCCAAAGGAGGTGGTGGCGGCTACA
>NW_015326353.1:0-231 GCF_001447785.1 Gekko japonicus
CCTAACCACTACACCAAACTGGCTTGACATCCGAGGATAGCCCCATATAGATGTTCTTTATAAATGGGAATGGAAGAGGTGTTGACATCATACTTAACGTTTCTCTGCCTTCTCCACATTTGACCTTCTGTGGTTTGACTTTCCAGCTCATCCACTACTGCCACCACCTCTGGCTCCCACTGCTACCTGAATGAGTACGAGGCACGAAATCGAGGGGAAGACATTGTGTAT
>NW_015326354.1:0-231 GCF_001447785.1 Gekko japonicus
CGGGTGATAAACCAGATGCTGGAGTTTGCATACCGTGAGTCTTCCTTTGCGTCGTGCTTTATCGCAGCCTGTCCCAATTTTTATGTATGCCTCTTTACATTTCCCACTTTCGCTGTTTCTCTCCCCACCCCAGCCCCAGAACTATCTCACTGGGTAATGTTGGCAGTCTGCAAGCAGGCCCCGGCTCCAGATCGCTGGTCTGTAGGGATGCCAAACTCCAGGCGGGACCTG
>NW_015326355.1:0-231 GCF_001447785.1 Gekko japonicus
CTGAGGAAGTGGGCTTTCATCCCCAAAAACTAATGCTGGAATAAAATTGTATGAGTCTTTAAGGCACCACAAGACTCCCATTTGTTTTTGCTGTAACAGAAACACAGCAAACCCTCTGGAACTTCTGCCTTCAAGTGCTGTCGTAAGAGTAAAGGACCCGGATTAAGGGACAGGACTAAAATATACTAGATAGATAAGATAAATAAGGCAGATAGATAGAAACAGACCTTG
>NW_015326356.1:0-231 GCF_001447785.1 Gekko japonicus
GAGAGCAAAAATATGAAACAGCATTGCAATACAGTAACTCAGTCCTAGCAATAATACCCTTGGCTGTACCTTACTGGTGTGAATGGGGAATCTAATGGGAAACAAAGGGTGAAAAGAAGCTGGTCTGAGGAAAAGGAAAGATCCAAAGTGAAACTGAAAGGAAGCTGGGGATCCAAAATGAGGGATTCAGAGATTCAGCAAAAGGGGGAAATTCTGGAAGCAAGTAGGGCT
>NW_015326357.1:0-231 GCF_001447785.1 Gekko japonicus
GATGCACTGCCTCAGAGTCTTACTTATTGGCGCTCTAGAAATTTTCTGTTCCTTGTTGGGTGGGCTCACAGAGATGAAGAGTTATAAATTCTTGATGTATAAACTCTTCTAGAAACTAGAGGCTTGACAGGAATCTGCCAATTATCTTTTATTGATAACTCCAGTAATGCTGGGTTTCCCAAGTGTTTCACAGAAGAAGAAGAGGAGGACTTCCGGTCTATGGAACAGCGA
>NW_015326358.1:0-231 GCF_001447785.1 Gekko japonicus
GGGTAGGATAAGGGAATAGGAAACAAAGAAGTTACAAACTGGACTGGGCTTAACTTTAATCTGTTAGTTATATAGTTGGACTGTAACCTCATTACTGCTTTTCACATGTTTAAATTAAGAAAAGGAGTATACTATACAAGGATATGGATTATGTTTTATGAAATATGAATTATATACTCAGTAAAAAATATTATTTAAAAAAAAGTGATTTGGCTCCTGCATAAATCAGTT
>NW_015326359.1:0-231 GCF_001447785.1 Gekko japonicus
TGCCACTCAGAGGTTGGTAGCCCTCGGGTCGGATTGCCCGTTTAAAACAAAAGCATCGAGTTGCCCACTGCATGATAGGCACAAGAGGTGGGCTTAAGTGTTGGGAATCTCTGGGCCTGTCTAGATAGGAGATCCATGAATGGATCTCCCGTGGGACTCTTCTGAGCTGGGGATGAGGGGCTGATGGCAACCCCACTGCACGCTCAAATGGGAAGAAAGTGTAAGTGTGAT
>NW_015326360.1:0-231 GCF_001447785.1 Gekko japonicus
AGCGAGCAAAAAAACCAAGCCCAGCTTTTTAAAAGTTAAATAACTGAAATACAGAACACTGCAACAATGAATAAAGTTAGCTATAATCAGTGCCAATATAACAAGTCAAAGTTCCTCTTCTTGACTACAGAATACATAATGCAGGAAACCTTCTAAGGGATAAAGCAACCAACACTGATCGAGAAAAGATGTAAGCTTATATGAGTGGTTAAAATGTGGAATCTGCTGCCA
>NW_015326361.1:0-231 GCF_001447785.1 Gekko japonicus
ATGGAAGGGAGGGGATTTCAGCCTGGGTTCCCAGATCCTAATCTGTTACCCTAATCACTACACTATGTTGGCTCATTTCGAACAATTAAAAAAAAATTGGTCTACTTTTTTTCCAGTGAAAGTTTGACAAACAAAATCATATGGAATCACAAGCCATCAGGCCTCTAAAAAATATGGTGGAAGAAAATGCCCTCGTTTCTCAGCTGCTTTATGGCAACTCTGTAGGGTTTT
>NW_015326362.1:0-231 GCF_001447785.1 Gekko japonicus
ATTTATACTTACCAAGGATGAGGACAGGAATTTGAACTTTCGGTTGACAGACTTTGAAAACCTTCTCGGGTGTACTGACTGCAAAAACAAAGGGCTGATATCTAAAACATATACAATCCTGTCTGAGCTTAATTCTATTTATCAGACTACATATCAGCAAGCTTGGGAGAAGGATTTACATATTACCCTTCAGAGGGAGCAGTGGATGCAGATTTGGCGTACTACGAGCCG
>NW_015326363.1:0-231 GCF_001447785.1 Gekko japonicus
GGCCATGCCTCTTTGGCACTCCAGGAGAACAGATCCTGGCCTGGAATGCACCAAACACTCCCCTGTAGCTGTGCAATGCAAGGAAAGTCAGCAATAGGGGAAGAAAGCTGTCTTGCGGGGAACATGTTCTGCCAGGACACTGCGGAGTCCCCAGACGGCTTCCAAGGAAGCCCAGGGTTTGCTTGAGACAGCTTGAAAGCTACAGGTTTAAAGTAATAATGGGTTAAACCA
>NW_015326364.1:0-231 GCF_001447785.1 Gekko japonicus
ACTTGGCAGAATTACAGAAGAATGATTCCAAATAATGGATCTCTTACACGCAGGAAAAGTCCCTACAGGGAAGTACAAAATAGAGGAAAATGAAGGAGTAGTATGGGCAATAGACAGCACAGGGAACCAACATTGGGTGGTTCCTATAGAAGTTAGGGGAGACCTAATTCAATTCATACATGAGCAGGGACACTGAGGGAAAGAACTGACCCTGGGAAGGGTAAAAGAAGT
>NW_015326365.1:0-231 GCF_001447785.1 Gekko japonicus
TGCTGGATATGATGTGTGGATTGGAAATAGTAGAGGCAACTCCTGGTCTAGAAGACACCAATTCCTTACAATTGATCAACAGGAATTTTGGGATTTCAGGTAAGTAAATTTGGTGTGAAATGACTGAAATGTGGCATTCAAATTGCTGCCCAACCATCTTCCTCCTCGAGCTTTAAGAGGTGGTCTCAGATCTAGTGTTGAGGTGGCTGAAATGTTTGTTACATGGTGATC
>NW_015326366.1:0-231 GCF_001447785.1 Gekko japonicus
CACAATTCCTGGGTGCCTGCAATGCTGCTCCCAATCTTCCTGGAAAATCTTGATAAAGCATTTTTTGGGTATATTTTTAGTTTGGATGTATCTGAATACACACCCCTACTAAAGATGTTCTTCAGTCAGGCCCTTCCATGTCTCCAGAATCAGTAGACCACAACCTTTTGGTACAAGGAAAAGGAGAAGTTTCACCAGGCTTTCCCAAACAGAAGGCCATTCTCCCAAGAA
>NW_015326367.1:0-231 GCF_001447785.1 Gekko japonicus
TGAAAGTGGATTATTTAGTGCGTATGACCAGATCCTGTGGCTCTCTGATTAGTGTACCATATGTTACTCTTGTTTTTAAATACTTATTTGTCTCATTTATATGCTGCACATTTAGGGGTACCCTTTAAGAAGTCACGTGCTGGGTTAACTACTTGGAACAGTACATTAAAAAGGACAGAACACAATTTTACCCTAAACAGACAATAGGTTACAGAATAGTAACACAGCACT
>NW_015326368.1:0-231 GCF_001447785.1 Gekko japonicus
AAAAAATTAAAAAAATATTTTTTAAAAAAAGACTTCATTTGCAGGAGGGAGAATATGGGAAGATGGCTTGTAAGATCTACACTGAGTGTTTGGCTCTTGGCCTGTGATCTTGATAAATTAACCCACTGGATGTCAATTCAGAATGTTTTGTCTACTTTTTTTGTTTTTCTTTGTTTTCATAACATGTTTTGTTTTATTTATATTTATTTAAATTGTATTTGTGAGTTCTTG
>NW_015326369.1:0-231 GCF_001447785.1 Gekko japonicus
TCAAGATGGTATAAAATAAATTCGATCGAAAAAATGGAAAATTTTATAAAAAAGAATGGTCATGAATTGGACATACAAACATCAGATGAAGGCAGTGAATCCGAAGAGGAAGAGGAAGAAAAGGAAGACGAGAAGGAAGAATCTGAAGAAGAACTGGAAGACCATACTACGAATGGTAAAAAGAAAAAAACTGGAAGATCTAAGAGAAAGGGCATGATCCCCCTCCAAGTC
>NW_015326370.1:0-231 GCF_001447785.1 Gekko japonicus
ATTCTAGGTGAAATCCCTCCCCAATTCCCCCTCCTAGAGAGATGTGGCATAACTTCCGGGCTTTCCTGGAAGTGACATCGTGCCATCACTGATAGCTGCTCCCATGTTCCCACCTCCCCCACCCAGTCTCTCACTAGTTGCCAGGCTGGGCAACCCTAGCTAAAAGCCAGCTATATGATTTGGTTTAATATAATATTTGGGTTGGATGCAGAGGTCATTTCCTGCAGGAGC
>NW_015326371.1:0-231 GCF_001447785.1 Gekko japonicus
GCGGCAAATTCTCTGTGTGACCAGGGCCCAAGTGACTTAAATGAGTTGAAAACATCATTTGGGGCAGCAGTAGGAGAGGCCCCATTCCTGATAGAGGACATTGCTGCCTTTTCAGAGCCAAGACCACCAGTGAAGGAAAAGAGAATGCCTGTCCAGGCTCAAGCATTTACATGGGAAAGATTTACCCTGGACAGAGGCTGGCAGGCTTTTGCAGCTGCAATGGGAGGGGAG
>NW_015326372.1:0-231 GCF_001447785.1 Gekko japonicus
GATTCCCGGGGGGGGGGGGGGGGCGCTCTGCCGCTCATGTCTGCCCTCTGCTTCCTGTGGCTTAACTAGTTTCTAACCCCTGAGGAATCCGAATGGCAGAGATTCCAGCCCAGCTAGCCAGCAATCTCCTGTTGTATCTTTCCTCCCGACAAAACTCAGCCTTCCGAAGATGGAAATGTCCGGAATTCCCTCACAGCCATACGGCTCCATTGCAGACAATGTAAATATTAA
>NW_015326373.1:0-231 GCF_001447785.1 Gekko japonicus
TCCAATCTCTTCTTCTTCTAAATAAATAGTACAAATAAAAATAAATGTAAACATGTCCACTTAAATCAATAGGAATAAAAAGTATTGATCTTGATAAAATTGTTCCTGTTGTAGATGCCACCATTTTTATTCCAATGAAATTAAACAAAATATATCTTCTAAGAATTTTCAACTGGAGGCACTGTTCGAAATTGGTGTGCCAACCTGCAGCAATATAGTCCATTCTACCAC
>NW_015326374.1:0-231 GCF_001447785.1 Gekko japonicus
TCAGTAGCAGAGCACAGCAGAAGGCCCTGCTGGGTCCAGTCTCTGGCATCTCCAGTTTTGAGCAGTTTGGCCAGGGAGGAACTCCCAAGAGCTGCGGCAGTCAGAGGGGATCGTACTGGGCAGAATGGTCCCGAGATCTGGCTGTGTGGTGCTTGAGCTACCTGCTTCCGAGCCATTTGCACGAGGAGGGGGTATCTCTCTCGGCTCCGTAGGAAGGACATGGGAGGCTTT
>NW_015326375.1:0-231 GCF_001447785.1 Gekko japonicus
CAACGCCAGAGCACTCTCTCCTTCGCAAAAGCAAAGGGGCGGGTGCTCTCTACCCGCTGCTGCCGCGCGTCTCTTTCACTTCGTGCCTGCTGATATCTTTGGGCCCAGATCTCAGCTTCTTTCGGCGGGGCAGTCCTAAACGTCCGGCTTGTTTGGAGGCCGCCCCCCCCCTGCCAGGAATCAGAGTGCTCCCCCAGGCCCAGCTCCTCCTTTGTCCTGCCCAGGCCGGGA
>NW_015326376.1:0-231 GCF_001447785.1 Gekko japonicus
TATTATTTGTTGCAACGGCTCTAGAAGTAGAGCACTATTTGCTTGGTGTGAGAGTTTATCACACCCTCAAGAGCTGTGACCCCATAAGTGAACGGAAGTTCATAGTCAAGCACTTTAGTCTTAGTGTATATGGGGGAGGGAGGGTTGGAGGGAGGGGGGAGGGAGTGGGTCGAAGTTTTCTTAAGGTATGTTTAAAAGGTTCCATACATGGAGGGTTTATGTTAGTATATA
>NW_015326377.1:0-231 GCF_001447785.1 Gekko japonicus
GCCACTGGACTCAAACTTTGTTCTATGGAAAGGTACTGGTTGGGAAATTCAATGTCCCCAAAATCTTTATTTCATTTAGACTGAAAGGGCAAGTTTCTTGGATTCATGGTTGTGAAGAGAGCACGTAGGCAGATTTGCTGACATCTCAGAAGCCAGAGGACTGTCAGGCAAGATTTCCAATGGGCGGGGGTGATGACGTCTCGCAGAAGTGACATCATCATGCCAGGGACA
>NW_015326378.1:0-231 GCF_001447785.1 Gekko japonicus
CTTGAAGCCCTGTGGGGCTGCCGTAAGTCAGCTGTGGCTTGACAGCCAAAAAATAAAATAAAGAGGGAGATGCAGTGGAGAAGTACTGCAGGGAGATGGGTAAAGCAGACCTTCTCTCCCCCCAGCACTTCAGCACTGAGAATTGCCCTCTCTTGAAACTGCTTTCCCCATTTAAGAAGGAGGGATCCTCAATGGAGAATAATTTGGTGAAGCAGTTAAGTGTGCGGACTC
>NW_015326379.1:0-231 GCF_001447785.1 Gekko japonicus
GACCTTGATGGACCAAGGGTCTGATTTAGGAGACTGCGGCTTCATGTGTTTACATGAGCAGGTTCGTGCCTGTGGTATGCAGACTGCTCATTGCGCAAGCAGTGTGACTCCGACCTTGTTTTCCTCACTGTAGCTCCAGTTGGTCTCCTCTAAATCTGGGTGGCCAACTTCTGTATCCTTGGGGCTACTACAGATACTTGGTGATGCAGCTGGGCTCAGTTATGGGTAGTC
>NW_015326380.1:0-231 GCF_001447785.1 Gekko japonicus
TCACCTGACTGCGAGAGGGTCATGATAACACTGGCCTACTTTATACAGGTACCGTAAGAGTTACTGGGATGAAGCATCCGACAGTCCTACAGTGCTGAGTTGAGGAATGGTCTGTTTCCAGCACCTGGGATATAACAAAGGAGACCACAACTGAGCATGTGCAGAGTATTATCCTCTCACCATGAATCAAATCTAAGTGGTTACCAATGCTCCTTCTAAACTGTGGAGTCT
>NW_015326381.1:0-231 GCF_001447785.1 Gekko japonicus
TAGAATCTTTCAAACTCACCAGAACATGTCTTCAAGCTGAATGTTACAAAACTGAAAAACATGGTGGGGGGGGAGGTGGAACAGATTTTTCAGGTCATCATGTTATGACCTGATCGTGCTGGCATTCTCTGAAAAAATATCTGCAAGACAGGAAGCGTAACTTTAGTGCTGTTGTTAGGTTACAGCAGGCTGTCTGGGAAGAAGCAGGCAGGAACAGAGGGTGTGATCATG
>NW_015326382.1:0-231 GCF_001447785.1 Gekko japonicus
CAAGGGTTCAAAATAGGATATGAGCTTAGAGGTCATCTCACCAACAATGAGGTCACTTTCCAGATAGTTTTCATGTGGGATACCAAGTGGATCACTCATGCTGCACATATATTTCTATGGTCTGCGTATTATTTGAGGCAACAATTGTGGTAATAAGAGGGTTACCATGTAGAAACTAAGGAGATTCCTTTTGTACTTTCCCACTAATTTCTGCTTAAGGTGATAGCCGTA
>NW_015326383.1:0-231 GCF_001447785.1 Gekko japonicus
AAATTGGCTGCAACTTAAAGGCACTTTCCTCCACCACTGTCCTCATTGCTTCCTGCTAATATCACACATCTCTTTCTCTCCTGGGTGTGGTTTCTCTAGCAATCAGTGTAAGATTTTTCACCTCCTCTGCAGAAATTCCATCAGTGTTTGTGAACGTTCCCAGAGGTCATAGCAGAACAGCCGATTGTGGAAGGAAGTGGGGACTTGCAAGAGGCAGGAACAGGGGTCGTT
>NW_015326384.1:0-231 GCF_001447785.1 Gekko japonicus
CTAAGGAAACCACCTCTAGCTAGAAGAGAGATACAGACAGAGAGAAAGAGAAACAGACAGACATTTATAGCTTCACCTTCCCCGCCACACCAGGGTCCCCATAGAAGGGACCCAAAGAAGGAAAGTTTACTTCCATTCCTCTGGTGGGAGGTCAAGGAGACAATTTATTGTCGGACCTGAGAAACAGCCATGCCTCTCAAACAGAACAAAGCCTCTTAAGAAATCAGCCAC
>NW_015326385.1:0-231 GCF_001447785.1 Gekko japonicus
CTCTCTCAATAAACTGAATCTTCTGAAGAGCTGGTATTGAGTGTGGTTGACTGGGAACCCTGACAATGGGTATAACTCGTTTTAGATTGTACCATGAGGTTCAAAGTCTGTGCCATTCTACCACTTGTCTTCAGAATGGAACACCTAGCTGTGGTCATGCTTCTCAGATTTGGCTTTTAATTTTTCTTCTTCTCACAAACCATTTCCTTCTCCTTAACTTGGCTTTCAAAA
>NW_015326386.1:0-231 GCF_001447785.1 Gekko japonicus
TGGCAGTCACAATTTCCAAGACTAAAAATGTAAAGTCGTTAACAGTATGATTGTGGTCTGTAAAATGCTGCACTAAAGGAGAGTCCAGTTGGCGTTGTCTAATACGTGATTTGTGTTCTATGATGCATGTGTAAAGGTTACATGAACATCTGATCAGGTAAATGTCCCATTTAGATGAACAAGAGGAAAAAAAACTTCAAGCCATGTTGAAAATTAATTTCTGGTAAATAA
>NW_015326387.1:0-232 GCF_001447785.1 Gekko japonicus
GCACCTGGTATTTTTGGCCCCTGTGTGTGTTTGTGATGTCACTGTGTATTTTTGGCTTCCCTTATGTTCTTAACCACAACCTTGACTACGGCAATTTCTTCGGTATGTGCGATCCTCCTTTTCTGAACAGTGTACTTTGAACAGAGGTAGTTCTATCAAGGCAATAGCCAGTATCCTTAAGAAAGCCCTAAGCAGAGCAGGGGCAGTAGAGAAGCCAATGTTGGATCAGGCC
>NW_015326388.1:0-231 GCF_001447785.1 Gekko japonicus
AATCAAGACTGAACTCCCCTAACTCCTGTATCGCGTCGCTTGCAGTGGCTGGCCTTTGGGTCCCTCCCTGGATATCGCCTGCCTAGTTTCCACCTCCACAGCTCAGCTCTGAGGGCCGAGTGGGGTCTCACGTCGAAGAGGGAGAAGTGGCCTCAGAAGATGGGTTGCGCAGAGGGTTGCATCACCACTTTTCCCGTCCTGGGAATCTGGCCTCCAGCTGTGGCTACAGCC
>NW_015326389.1:0-231 GCF_001447785.1 Gekko japonicus
ATACTCTGTCTGGGAGGAGACCTCTCCAAGTTTGGGGGCTTCCCCACAAATTTTGGAACACACAAAAAGTCTTGTTCTTAACACCAATATTCACATGAGAGATTCAACAGCACTCAAACCAAGTGTGTAGGAATTCAGGTTTTTGCTTCATCCATGCTTCTTACTGTTAAATACATAGACTAAATATTATGACACCACCTCCCATTAACACACAGACCTACAGAATAAAGA
>NW_015326390.1:0-231 GCF_001447785.1 Gekko japonicus
GGGAAGCCAGCCTCAGCACAGACCATTTCGAGGTGGATGGTCTTGGCAATACAACTTGGCTATGCACAAGCTAGTCTGCCATGTCCCCTGGGGGCTTGAGCACATTTCACGTGGACGCAAACAGTTAGCGGCAGCGTTCTGGAGAGGCACTCCATTGGAGGACGTCTGTAGCGTGGCTACGTGGTTGTCTTTGGACACTTAGATTCATAGAATCATAAAATGTTAGAGTTG
>NW_015326391.1:0-231 GCF_001447785.1 Gekko japonicus
AGGATTGCCTGTCAGGAAGCTTGGCATTACATAAAGGTGTTAATAATAACAGTAATGATACTCCGTAGGTCTCGATGCACTCTCCTTATCCTATAATAAAGCCGAGCCTGACTCTGAAGGGTTGTGTGAGGGGGAAGCTTACCATTTCTCCATTTCGTTGGCATATCAGCAACAGTGAGGATCGTTTTGGCTGTTTGAGGCATCAATTGGCTTAGTGGTTCTTTCGTTCCA
>NW_015326392.1:0-231 GCF_001447785.1 Gekko japonicus
AGAGCTTGCGTGCATCACCCCGCACATTCTGCAAAAGACAAGCTGTTAATGTGAGGTTTCCTTTCCTGTGATTTAGTTTCTGTCACACAGATTGGGCCTAAGAAAATTCTTAATGTGAGTGTACATCTGAACATATTAGGCTCTAAGGATGGCATTAGTGCCTTCTGCCAGTTCTCGGCGCTGTGACATTATGGCCATTCTGTCCCTCTTTTTGTGTGTGTATTTTGTCTG
>NW_015326393.1:0-231 GCF_001447785.1 Gekko japonicus
GAGAATCCCCTCTCCCCTCCCCACACTGTGCTTACGGGAATTTTTCTCCAGCCTCTCCCCGGCCCAACTGTGCCCCCGTTGCAAGTCTCAGAAGGGGCCCTAAAGTTTCTGAGAAACCCGTGGGAACAGGCAGCTTCGAGCGGCAGCCCGAGAGAGGCCACCGTGCGTGCCGGATGGGAGGCCACAAGAGGAAGAGGTGGGCGGGAGGCGATGCGGCAGGTTTCGGACACC
>NW_015326394.1:0-231 GCF_001447785.1 Gekko japonicus
CACAGGGTTGTTGTGAAGACAAAACAGAGAAGAGGGGACCACGTACACTGTCCAACATGCCTTAGAAGGAAGAGTGGGATACAAATACACTAGACAAGTCAATGTTACCTAGATGCTCAGACTCCTAAAGCTTTGATGCTAAACTTGCAAGGAGTTTTGCAGACTGCTGCAGGGTTAAAGCATTGGACTAGAATCTCAGAGACTCGGGTTCAGATCCTCTCTGTGCCATGG
>NW_015326395.1:0-231 GCF_001447785.1 Gekko japonicus
CACGTACTTTTCTTAAAACTGGCAGATAACGGTTTGCTTGCCGTGCTGTCAAACAAGATGCCAAGTCCCTGACATGATAAATATTTGATAATGGATGCTAATCATTTGTGGTTGGCAGTTCGGCGTGCGTCCTTCTTCAACGTGCGACAGAACTGCGTGAGCAATCCCGATTCCAATGGGCAATGTCAATTTGTGCTTCCAAATATTAAGGACACCTATATGGCGGGGGGG
>NW_015326396.1:0-231 GCF_001447785.1 Gekko japonicus
GTCTCAGCCCCCCCCCCCCAAAAAAAGTGTATAGCAGCATTTAGGGAATGGCTCTTCAATTTGGGGAGAAGGAAATGGATTGCTGGAATAAGGGTGCCACTTGCCCCCTATTGGTCATCAATACCCTGCTGACACTCCTTTCCCCTTGCCCTCACTCGGTGGCGTAGGGGGGGAATAATACAGGGGACCGATGCTTCTGCAGATGTGGGGAAGGTGAGTGCTTGGAAAAGA
>NW_015326397.1:0-231 GCF_001447785.1 Gekko japonicus
AAACAAGATCCTTGAGCCAGTTACAAATGCAGCTTTAGATGATATTGTTGCAGAAACAGACAAAGATTGAGCACTTGGCCAGGGGTAGGGGTGGAGACAGGATCATGCATAATGCACCTGATCGCCATTTTTATACATTTCAATTAGACTGATGTAACAGATTATTAGTAGGTGTTTTGTACCATAAACCTGTATCTAAACACTGCGCTCAGCCAAGTCTGAAGACTTACT
>NW_015326398.1:0-231 GCF_001447785.1 Gekko japonicus
GCTGTGTGCGAGCAGAAAGGTAAGTGGACTCAATGCAGTTCCACTTGTCCAATATCTCATGCAACAACTAGCACTCACCTCCCATATAAGCACCCAGATACTGCACGCATGAGACTATGCACAAGCCAATGCACAAGAGGGAATATAATAAGTCTGCCTTAGCACAAGGAGCTACCACAGGGGCGGATTCAGGCTCACGGGCGCCCTGAGCACTGACCAATCTTGGTGCCC
>NW_015326399.1:0-231 GCF_001447785.1 Gekko japonicus
CTCTTCTTCTTCTATAATCCTTTTTTTTTTAAATCCCCTGAAGATAGGATGTTTAAATGACATAGCTGACATTCACAGGTGCACAAAGGGGGCAAAACATAAATGATCTGTACTCAAAAAGTAGATCAGTTTAACAATCTGACCATAACCCTGAGGATATGTGCCTTCACAGATGGTCAAGAAGGGTTTGTATGCTGACTGCGAGTGGTTGTGGCTCAGTGGTAGAGCATC
>NW_015326400.1:0-231 GCF_001447785.1 Gekko japonicus
CCTGCCCAAAAATAGCCCTGCTTATGACACTGGGGTAATAAAAGGCAAACTGTACTTGCCATATTTCAGTGTTGCCTGCATGGGCTTTTAGCCATTTGCCTCTTGTAAATACATGTGAGGGGGGAGGGGTGATATTTTTCTTGATATCCACTTCTTTATATCTTAGGGACAAGAATTAAGCAAAAATAAATGCCCAGGTTCAGGTATGATGTATCATGAGTGAATTTTTTT
>NW_015326401.1:0-231 GCF_001447785.1 Gekko japonicus
TCGACCTTGAATTAAGAATCCCAACAAATCGACACTATTTTCCCACGCAAAATTAGAGCGTTTCCCCAGTCATTGCATTTTAAAACAAGCCCAAAATCTTTGTAGGGGAGGCAACCCCGGTCCTCTCTTCTGTCTCCGCCCCTCCATTCTCTATTTATGACATTTTAGTCCCGCTCTTTCCCCAGGGACCTCTGAGCCCCTTTATTTTGTCCTCACAACAACCCTGTAAGG
>NW_015326402.1:0-231 GCF_001447785.1 Gekko japonicus
AAACATTGGCTTGGGGGCTCTGAACCGGTTCAAGTTTGTGCTGAATTTTGCCTTGTGAGCTGGTTCGTGTCCATCCCTAATAAACAACAGCATCATAAAACTCCTGTTATGTTCTACCTACCCTTTCCTGCCACTATCAGCCACTAAATGCATCTTACATACCTTCCTGAAGACCATAAGAGAAGCGGACCTTTCCTAGAAAACTTTTCTATAGCTCCAAGGCAACCACAG
>NW_015326403.1:0-231 GCF_001447785.1 Gekko japonicus
GGGGGGGGGGCACCTTGCTTTGTACATGCTCACCAGCAGAAGTGGTCCTCTTAAAAACATCTGTTTGTTTCAAGATATAATCTG
This sequence comes from Gekko japonicus, assembly GCF_001447785.1. NCBI lineage: Eukaryota > Metazoa > Chordata > Lepidosauria > Squamata > Gekkonidae > Gekko > Gekko japonicus. Next base: position 85 of record NW_015326403.1, read on the forward strand.
CAATAAAGTTAAAGTCTCAGCAGTTCTAGAGTATTTTTTAGAGTCTGGCAGTGCTACACTGGGAGTTGTTGTTTTGCTTTGTATATATTTTCCTATCCATTGAACACATGGTCATGTTTACTTCCTTAGGGTGGATTCATAAAAGCT
>NW_015326404.1:0-231 GCF_001447785.1 Gekko japonicus
TGTTACACCCACTATCAGAACCATCAGACAACTATACTGTTCAAGTCCCATTTAAACATTCATGATCTTTTGAAATGTGAAGGATGAAGAGATTTGGGAACTTGCTTACAGGGCATAGTTACATAATACATCAACTGGACCTCGGACACAGGAAGTATGTCCTAATCACAACAGTGACAATGAGTCATGGTGCACAAGAAGTTCGTCATAACTGATACATGTGTGTGGGGG
>NW_015326405.1:0-231 GCF_001447785.1 Gekko japonicus
CCATTATTCTGGTTTAGTATCAGTAACCAGTTTTAATATGACACATAGAATTTGATTTTTAACTCTCTGTTGGCATAGAGGGGAACATCTTCACCTGACCTTTAGCATCTCAACTGAAATTGGAGGACAAAGAGAAAGGAGAGCACCCTGTTTTCTGCGTGGATAGGGAGAAGATTTCATTTCAGGCCTTGGGTATACTGGATATGTCACCCCAAATCACATTTGCCTCCA
>NW_015326406.1:0-231 GCF_001447785.1 Gekko japonicus
GGTCCCCCAACAGACAGGACTGTAATCTAAGGAGGCTTGTTGAATCAGGTCAGCATCCTGTTTCCAGTAGCGGCCAGCAAGCTGCCTTTGGGAAGTCCACCCACATGGCCTGATGGGCTTTCCCATGGTTTTCTGCCCAGCATGTGGCATTCTAAATGATGCTGCTTTGACTAAATCAGCTCTCCAGGTTCATTCCCTGCTACTTGCTGTTGATAAGACTTCTCCGCCATT
>NW_015326407.1:0-231 GCF_001447785.1 Gekko japonicus
AATGGAGGACAGGAGAATGGTGTAAGCCAGTTCGGGTGCACTTTGGGAAGAAAGGCAAGGGGTACAAATTAAATAAGTACATAATGATCTCAGGTACAAAATTAAAGAATGTTTCTCTTGAAATGAAAAAAAGAAAAACCAGGAGCAGCTAAAACCAACATCAGGGCATGTTGCGTTAATGGGAATTAATGAATACTAATCCGGCGGCTGAAGTGGTTAAGACGCTGAACT
>NW_015326408.1:0-231 GCF_001447785.1 Gekko japonicus
TTCAAAAATAACTCGATTTTCTGTAGGTCTTCACTTTTTTGATCATATAATTCCATATAGTACTTCCCTGCGATTTCCTTAAAATCTTTTAAACTAAAGCAATTCTGGCCAAATTCGTTCTTCAACACTTTTATCGTTCTTTCTTCCTTTTCTTTTCTCAATTTATAGGACAACCATCTAGTAGGTTTATTTGCTTGGTCGAAATAATTTTGTCTCGCATAGTTTACTTTT
>NW_015326409.1:0-231 GCF_001447785.1 Gekko japonicus
TCTACGGCTCCCAGGCTCTTCACCAAGCTCGTGGTCAACCCGGTGAGTCACCTCAGGGATCAGGGGATCCATGTGCACCCGTACCTCGACGATCTGTTAATCCGGGCCAGTTCACGTCGGGAATCCATCTCCAATACAGAGAGGACACTACAATGTCTACGAAGTCACGGGTTCTTAATAAACATCGAAAAAAGTTCCCTGCAGCCGAGTCAAAGAGTAGAACATCTGGGG
>NW_015326410.1:0-231 GCF_001447785.1 Gekko japonicus
TCTGTGTAAGGCTCCTTTTGAGCCTATGGCTACCTGCCCATTGAAGGAGTTAACCTTTAAGATGGTGTTCCTTGTGAGCATCACATCAGCGAGAAGGGTATCAGAGTTGGGGGCTCTTTCAATAGATAAAGAGCTCTGAATCTTCCATAAGGACAGAGTGGTGCTGCGCACTGATCCAGCCTTCGTACCTAAGGTTAATTTAGCCTTTCACAGGTCTATGGATATTATTCT
>NW_015326411.1:0-231 GCF_001447785.1 Gekko japonicus
GGAGATGCCGGGGATTTGAACCTGGGACCTTCTGAGCACCAGGCAGACGCTCCGCTACTGAGCCATGGTCCCTCCCCTCACATAAAAATAGCTGCCTCTTCCTCCACTCCTGGCCAAGCTGCTAGATCCCGTAGTGATGTCCCCACTACACTTCACACCACAAATCTACCAACTGCCCTTCACACTTCAGCTTATCTAAGCAGGCGCATGGGTTTCCCCCTTCCCACCCCA
>NW_015326412.1:0-231 GCF_001447785.1 Gekko japonicus
TGCGTTCCTGCCCAATAATAGCCCTGCCTTATTTAGCTCCCTGGCCCCCAAGTGAAGAATTTAGTAATCCACACAGGAGATCCTGAAGCATGGCAACTTTTGGGACAAGTCATTATATTTTGCTGCTGGACTGGAGAAGGTAGCATTCCAAGGAGGCAAGCAGGACACTCAGAGATTCGTGACTGTACCTGACAAACCATACCCATTTTGCTTGCTGAAAAGTGAAGCAGC
>NW_015326413.1:0-231 GCF_001447785.1 Gekko japonicus
CGCGTTTTCTGGCATGTGTGACCGGGACCTTAGACAGGCAACCAAAAACAGGACTGTATCAAACCTTTGGCAGGCCACAAATGTGGGATGTTAATTGGCTTGGTGAGGTGTACATTGTGAACATCTGCTACATGATGAGTAGGGCTGAGGGGCAACAGATGAAGGTATTCCCATTTTTAGTGTTTGATTTCTGCCATTTATTAGAAGTGGATTTCTGGGACATGATGCCAT
>NW_015326414.1:0-231 GCF_001447785.1 Gekko japonicus
AAACACCTTGTAATCTCAGTCAGCTGGGATGGATCAGCTGACAAGTAAATGTCTCACCAAAGTTGAGTGGTTATTCACAGCAACCAGGCCACAGTGTAAAAATAGATCCCAAACTGGAAATATAGACCTTCTGCTTTTTCTGAACTCATATTGGTAGTACCTAGAGCAGTTTTAAGCAGGGATCTGTGTGGGAACACACATATAGTATGACAGAGGTTTCTTAAGAGGAAC
>NW_015326415.1:0-231 GCF_001447785.1 Gekko japonicus
ACATGATTGCTGCTCCACTGGTGTCTAGGGCTGAGCAGCCAGTGCCTTGCTACTGGAACACTTGTCTCGGACTCATAGATTCCACACTCTGCTTCTTGTCCCTGGGCGGCACCCTCCACAGCCCCGTAGCTAGAGAGAATAGGGTGAGCTGAGTGAACAGATGGGTCCTTGAGTGGGAAAATCTAATGTAAAGAGCATTAAGTTAAAAAAGCAGGGCTATTTTTGGGCAGG
>NW_015326416.1:0-231 GCF_001447785.1 Gekko japonicus
CCACCCGGACCACACCACTCAAAATATTACAAAAGGGAAGCACATGGCTCGCTTGGCTCCAGGGGCCCTGAGTGACCAGGGTCCCCAAAACTGTGTCCCCCTTTCCCCTCCCTCTCAGCAACATGGCTTGAGCCAAGTCATTCTCTTGTCACCTAACTTCCCTCACAGGGTTGTTCTGAGAACAAAAACGGGGCAGGGAAGAACTATGAAACCTGCCTACAGCTCCTTGAA
>NW_015326417.1:0-231 GCF_001447785.1 Gekko japonicus
AGGTTCCGAAAAGTGTGTGTCAGTATTCACACCCAGGAGTTGCTCTGCGCACAGTGAGAGAACTTGCCCGCCTCAAGGAAGTGCCATTATCCATTATGTTGGCTGCTCTAAGACGAAACACCAAAAAAATATATGACTTGTAAGAAAGTGCAAGAACGCCTAGAAGAGAGGTGCTGCATAAATGCCGGTTTGAAGTAACAGCCTCTTAAAGTGATTATTCTGTAATGCAGA
>NW_015326418.1:0-231 GCF_001447785.1 Gekko japonicus
GCAGCGGTGGCCAGGGTGCTTTTCACCTGCTTCGCTTGGTGAGCCAGCTGCAGCCCTTCCTGCAGATCTTGCCATGTGGTGCATGCCCCAGTGACATCTAGATTAGATTATTGCAGTGTGCTCTGTCTATGTGGGTTTGCCCTTGAAGACTGTCCAGAAGCTATCGTTGATACAGAATGCCAGAAGGTTGACTGGAGTAGGTCATATCACTCAAGTCTTGTTCCATCTACA
>NW_015326419.1:0-231 GCF_001447785.1 Gekko japonicus
CGGCAATGCTGGTATGTAAATTTTGGATGCATTAATGACAGTGGGTGTGAGTAATACTACAGTTATGATGTTTTATAGTTCCAACCATAAACCAGATTTGAAGCAGTTTTCAAAACGTGAGGCTTGCCTGGGACACGCGTCTCGTTGGTGCCATTTGCACTGAGGTCCACCTTCTTGAATATTGTCTACGTGCCACGGCTCACAATGAAGTCTTCTTGGAAGCCTGTTTCA
>NW_015326420.1:0-231 GCF_001447785.1 Gekko japonicus
CCTGAAGGGGTGAGAATTGGAGGCGAGGCCCTGGCATCAGCCGGAGTCCTACGATACCCTCCAGGGTCAGGTTTTGTCCTCCTGTTTGGCTCGCATTGGGCCAGGGTTTACTGCCATCAGGAGGGTGGGCTCTGGCTGCAGACAGCCTCTTTGTCAGACCGCTCCACACATTTGCTTCTGCTGCTGTGAGACCTCATGCCTATTGTGGTCAAGCCTTTCACACACACACAC
>NW_015326421.1:0-231 GCF_001447785.1 Gekko japonicus
AGACAGCTCAAGGGGAGGGATATGTGCTGAAGAACTATATTTCACAGAGTTCCTTGTACCTAGAATGTTGCTTTGCTCCCTAAGAGGCAGTTAAAGAGCCTTTTGCTTGTGCTCAGCATGGGAGAAAGCAACGAAGGTGGATGATGACACTTCCTTCCGTAAGGACAAATTCCAAGAATTGATTGCGACACACTGAATTTATCAGTCTTTAAGAAGAAGACACTTTATAGT
>NW_015326422.1:0-231 GCF_001447785.1 Gekko japonicus
GTCTGCTGATGGAAAATTTGGTTCTCCAGTCAAAGTGGTTGATAATGTAAAAACAAACCAACCAGTCAAACAAACCAACAAGAGAAAACCATCAATGACCACAAATATCTACATTTGGGTTGCTTAACAATCAACTGGCATGCTATAAACAGAATAGTCCAACCAGGGTGTGGTAGAAGCTCTGCCCCTGCCTCCCAGACAAAGTTCTGCTTAATATTCATCCCAGAAAAA
>NW_015326423.1:0-231 GCF_001447785.1 Gekko japonicus
AAGCAGGGGGCCGTGCATGTGCCCCTCCCCAATTCTTCTCAAAAAATCTTGTGGGGCTCGCTCTTTAAGGAAGGGGGCTGAGCCCCAAATAACCCCACTGAAGCTACAGGCCAGGTTCAGTGTAACTGACCTTGAAAGAGTTGTGTTATTCCATACAGTCTCAAAGGCTGTGAGGGAGGAGGAGAGGCTTTAGGCTTCCCTCCCTCACTATTTTTGCCAACAGAAACAGCC
>NW_015326424.1:0-231 GCF_001447785.1 Gekko japonicus
TTAGCCCCATCCTGTGGTCGGATCACACGGGAGTGAGCTGTTCTATCCTCTCATACTCACAAAGGAAAGACACAAGACAATGGACTCTGAATAAATCACTGCTTTATAATGAATGTCACACCAACCAAATTGAAAGTTTTATTCAACCATATTTGAAAGACAACACTAAAGATGAAGTCACTTCTTCTATCGTGTGGGATGCACTTAAAGTTGTACTACAAGGCCAATTAA
>NW_015326425.1:0-231 GCF_001447785.1 Gekko japonicus
CCCCCCCAATACTGTCAAATTATTTAAAGTAGTCCAACCTACCACCTTAAAATTCTACAGTCATACACATTCTCCATGGTGCCTCCTGCACTGCAGAATGGTGCACCTGGGTCTATTAGAAAGACCCCTACACTTTTATCTAGGGTTGCCAACATCCAGGTGGAGACTGGAGATCTCACAGAATTATAACTGTTGTCTAGATTACAGAGGTCTGTTCCCCTGGAGAAAATG
>NW_015326426.1:0-231 GCF_001447785.1 Gekko japonicus
TTTTAATATTGGCCCTTTATTAGACTTAGTTCCATAATTTTTGTGTCACAGCTGAGCAGGTCTGTTCTTGGATCACCACCCGTCTAGCCTCAGATGGTGGGAACACCCAAAGCAGGGCCTCAGAGGAGAACCGTAGCACTGTAGTCTGGTAGGTTTGTATGGGAATAGGCAGTCCTTTTGGTGTGCTGGTCCCAAATCATATAGGGCAGGGGTCCCTAACCCTTTTCAGCC
>NW_015326427.1:0-231 GCF_001447785.1 Gekko japonicus
AAGAGACCTTGGGGTTGTAGTGGAAAGGTCAGTGAGAACGCTGACTCAGTGTGCCGCAGCCGTGGAAAAAAGTCAGACTCCATACTAGGAGTCGTTAGGAAAGGAACTAAAAATAAAAGAACCACACTGTAATGCCTTTGTGCAGATCTATGAAGCAGCCTCATCTGGAATACTGTGTACCGGCCTGGTCGCTCTATCTCACAAAGGACACTGCAGAGCTGGGAAAAGTAC
>NW_015326428.1:0-231 GCF_001447785.1 Gekko japonicus
AGTGGCCTTTCTTTCCCTGACTGTGCTACATAGAAATACTTAGCAGGTTTATGGTGAAATCCTAGGCAAAATTACCCCAATGGACTCAGACAGGAGAAAAAAATGCATTGCATAGAACTGTAATGTCACAGAGTTTTGGAATACTCAAACACGTATTTTGTTGTAAACCTACAGCAACTCTGTATTCTAGATTGACGGGGGGAGGGGTCGAGAAATTGCAGATTGACTCAG
>NW_015326429.1:0-231 GCF_001447785.1 Gekko japonicus
AGAAGCCTTTAGAATGGTGGGCCTCCCCAATAACCACCCTCTTTACTCTTATTGATAAAACCATGCGAGTGTGTCTGAAATCATGATTAAGGCCATAGTGATTTCAATTTAAAAAAAAATGAGCCCCAAAATCCTTGGAATTATAACTATAACTGCTTTGTATGTTGCAAGTAAACTTTATGTGAGACCCCTACCAGATAAGTTCTTTTCCTGGCTGAATGGTCTTTCATT
>NW_015326430.1:0-231 GCF_001447785.1 Gekko japonicus
ACATCACCTACTACTAGCTTACCATTTCAACTGGAGATGCCAGAAATGGAAGGTAGGATCTTCTTTGAGCCAAGTGCATACTCTGCCACTGACCCATAGGGCCTCTCTAAACGATGTACGTGGTGTATATTCATACCACATAACTTGCACATAAAACCCATGCAGTTTGCATAAGCAATCTGAACAAATGTGTTCAACAAAAGCAGAAAACGGAGAACCAAAATTGTTGCC
>NW_015326431.1:0-231 GCF_001447785.1 Gekko japonicus
CTCCCATTATGCAGCTGGCACACGGCTCCCCTCCCTTCAGTCTGTGTCAGGTGCGGCCATGGCCCTTCTGAACCTGCAGTTGGACTGGGAGAATATCAGTCAGCTGAAACTCAGGCCCCGTTGTATTTGCGGAACCAGGCCCCGTTGCATTTGCGGAAGCATTCTGTTCTGGTTGGGGGTCACACTCCTGATGGAGCAGGTTTTGGGATGTGCTGTTAGATCCAGATCTTC
>NW_015326432.1:0-231 GCF_001447785.1 Gekko japonicus
ACAGATCAAGACTGTTGCCCAGGTGCCATGTTGGGTCTGGCAACTGGAATCACTCATTTTTAGACACTGAACTCACGCAGATTTAGATAACAAATTGCAAACCAATGAAAAAAGGTTCAAGGAACTGGGCATGGGGTGCTTTTTAATATATATTTTTCATTTTTGTGTGTGCACACAAGCGTGGGTGGGTGTGTACCCGTGACAACTCCTACTGGGGCATGAAGGACGTTC
>NW_015326433.1:0-231 GCF_001447785.1 Gekko japonicus
TTTTCTACAAAAAAAGCCCTGATCAAATGGGTGTATTCTCATTCACAGGTGTTTCGCTTAGACTTATAATGCCTGAGATTGGCAATGGTTGGAGCAGAACATGGGATAGCTGTTGACCATGGGAAAATAACCCAAAATTGCCTAGGTAGGGCTTGATGAAGAACCAATGGGTTTGCAAATAGTCATCATATTAGCAATTATAAATAGAAGCTGATTTCTTTCTGAATAATA
>NW_015326434.1:0-231 GCF_001447785.1 Gekko japonicus
CCCCAATGATGAAGGGTCCATCCTTAACTATCCCAGTTAATGGGGATGGGCACAAACTGAAAAATATCGATTCAGTTCAGAGTGGTTCGAAGTGGGGGTGGGTGCAGGATCAGCCATCCACTATTAGGTTGAAATGGCCGGCAGCCATTTCAGCGGTCCATTTCGCTTCCACCCACTTTGAAGCAGGGGGGTAGCAAAAATGACCACTGAAATGGCTTGCAGCCATTTAAA
>NW_015326435.1:0-231 GCF_001447785.1 Gekko japonicus
GCACCATTCTTTGGATTGGGGCCTGCATTTTCTGTTGGAATTAATGGTTCATCCCCAATTGTTGAGTTTCACACAAAGGTATTTTCAGAGACAGGAAAGGTCAGAAAACGACTGCTGGAAAGTTTCTACCTCGCGGAGGCCGTGAATATGTCAACCAAAGGAAGCAACATGTCACCTCAGACCCAGTAACATGCAATAACACACCCGGAAAACAGGCTGAGGCTCCCCAGC
>NW_015326436.1:0-231 GCF_001447785.1 Gekko japonicus
CTTGGAATGGGATGGGAATCACATTTCTCCAGAAAACATTTTTTGCCATTATGATTGTTTTTAAAGGAACAGTACAAACCAACTTTGTACGATGGTTCTGACAGTGGGAGAAACCTGGATAGCAAAGCATGGCAAAACGTTTAGCAGTATTTCATGGGATTCAAAAAGAGGAACTTGGATGCATAAATACACCCAGTAAATAAGTAATATGTTTCTCAAAAGTAATAGGAA
>NW_015326437.1:0-231 GCF_001447785.1 Gekko japonicus
ACACAAACCCGCCACATCAATAAACACTACATTTGCACACATCTGGTCCCCAGTACTGGAATATATGGTAACCCAAGACAAACATCCTTCTAAATAGATATACCATAAATGGCTATACCTCTGACCCACAACTGACATGGAAGGTTAAATCAACCACAACACTAGTTAATTAAACCTGCTATTAGCAAACAATACATAGACGTATTAAGTATAGTACAGTATGCTCTCAGG
>NW_015326438.1:0-231 GCF_001447785.1 Gekko japonicus
CAAGATGGAGCTCTTCCACTGGGCTTTTGCTTGAGGTGGCAGTCATCCCTCCCTTTTCCTGGCCAATCCCCTACCAGTGGTTTGGATCTGAATTAACATTGGGGCACCACTGCTGTACTTAATTAATCTGACTGACATCTGAATATTGTTTTACATGGTATTTTATTATTATGATTTTATGCTGTTTTAAGTTGTTATTAAGTGATTGTTTTAATGGTATTATACTATAAT
>NW_015326439.1:0-231 GCF_001447785.1 Gekko japonicus
CTCTCCCTGTATTGGCAGGAAGCTGTGATTCTAGAAACCATAAAATGCTGATTTTCTCTCTAAGGAATACAGTTTACAGAATTGTTTCCTCATAGTCTTCTTTGCCTTGAATTGATAGTTTTGAAAATATTTCATGTGTCAACAAATCATGTTGTAGTTTAGGTGCTCAAAGACTGGAAAGGTTAACATCTATAAACATGAACACACGTGAAGCTGCCTTATATTGAATCA
>NW_015326440.1:0-231 GCF_001447785.1 Gekko japonicus
ATCCTAGTATCTGAGATAATTACATCAGTAATTTCCTAAACTTCCGAACAACATTGAAAGGCACATTTTACAGATGAGAAGGCATGGAGGCCAGTAGTTAAGTGGCTTGATCAAGGCCGTCAGATGGTAAAACCTTCCTCACTTCCAATTTACAGAATAAGAGAGGTAAAACTGGTTTTCAACAAGTGTAAATTTCATATTGACTTAGATTCAGGTGGGTAGCCATGTTGG
>NW_015326441.1:0-231 GCF_001447785.1 Gekko japonicus
GGGGGGCCCGCGCAGCGGTGAGATTCAAATCCCGATCCAAGTTCAGTTGCACGCCGGGAAACGCAGTCCTTGGGGACTCCGTGTGGAGCTTGCCGGGAGTTGTAGTTCTTAGGCCACTCCGGCCGCCTGGGTTGAATCCCGTGCACGGGTATCTCGCGCTTACGGCTGGATGCCGAGAGTGGCGTTTCTAATCAAGACCTACACGGGGACAATGACCAGGAAGCCGGGGTC
>NW_015326442.1:0-231 GCF_001447785.1 Gekko japonicus
GAGGATGGGGCATGGCTGGGACAGAGTCAGTTCGTTGGGACAAGTAGATGCCCGTTGGACCTGAAAGGGGCTATAAGGCACAGTCTGCAGCTGGCAGAGCAGGAGAAGAATGCCCGTGACCCCCACACAAGGCATCCAAAGCCCAGAGGGCTATTTTGTTAGTTCTCTCTCTCTCTCTCCCCCCTTCTTAGTGTGGTGTTAGGTCTGTATTGGCGCTAGCCTCGTAACCAA
>NW_015326443.1:0-231 GCF_001447785.1 Gekko japonicus
AAGAAAGGAAATAGATGGGGAGAGAGGAATGAAAGAAAAAAGAAAGAGGGGCCCCTTGCAGCCCCCCATAGCGCTGGCAGGGGGTGCCCTCAGAGGAGCCCTGGGCCACGTCCCCAAAAAAAGGCAGTCAAGGGGGGAGGCGGATACATGGCCTGACCCAATGAACCTCCTTCCCTGCCATAGAGGGGAACCCCGAAGGCCCCCCCCCCATGATGCTTGGGGTGGTAGGCC
>NW_015326444.1:0-231 GCF_001447785.1 Gekko japonicus
TTGATTTATTAATCGCCCTATCCCAACTTACACCAGGCTCTGGGGGATGTACACGGGGCAGAATGCCATAAAACAAGATACATTTTTTAAAATTTTTGAATGTCAATATACAGTTGATAAGAACTAAAACCAGAGTAAAAGGATCCACGGTGGCGACTTACAAATTTCTGTTCCAATTCTGGGCTGCCCGGCCATTCAAATAGGAAGGGGGAGAGGGAACTTAAAATGAAA
>NW_015326445.1:0-231 GCF_001447785.1 Gekko japonicus
GCTGGCGTGCTTAATGGGACTCGAAAGATAACACTGAGATGGCATATTAGGAAGTGGTAATTAATATTGTCCCACAGAGCGGCTAGAAACTGCTGTCTGCTTCAACTCAGGGCCGCTTAATGGCCTCAGAGCAGGGAGGAGGCCACCTTCTCGTCTCCATTGTGTTTTATTAACAGGGAAACTAAAATTACTGGGCACTGCTCAGGAAGTGCCATCGACAAGCAACAGGCT
>NW_015326446.1:0-231 GCF_001447785.1 Gekko japonicus
TGATCTAGAACCCACGGTTTGTCTTTTTGGCTGCCCATGGTATCTCTAAAACTTTCCTCCACCACATTCCAAACGAATCAACTTTTGTCCTGTCAGCTTTCCTCACTGACCAAATGCATTCCTGTTATCTTACCTCTCAGAATCTCTCCCAGAGCAAAATCCCCATTTAAAATACAACATAGGCTCTCCAGAAGTTCTGTTTAACTACGCATACGGCAATTAGTGGCAAAA
>NW_015326447.1:0-231 GCF_001447785.1 Gekko japonicus
GTGGAGTGGTAGGATAGATGTAGGATCCAGCCCACCTGCTGCTAGTAGAAAGAGGGAGCATCGGATTTCAGGTACAGGAAAGATCTCTCCCTGTGACCTTTAAGTGACTTCTCAGAGTCTCCCCCTGTGACCTCCCAGAGTCTGACTCAGAAGATCTGCCCTCTAGAAGGAGGCAGAGTCTAGGCGATAGAGATCAGTTCACCGAGAGGGTGGACTGAGTGTTCCCTATAA
>NW_015326448.1:0-231 GCF_001447785.1 Gekko japonicus
AAAGCAAAGAATGGGCAATATCCTTGCAAATCGGTGATCACCATGGGAGAATAATCTGAAACTTTGGACAGGTGAGAAAGTGTAGAAGACAAACTGCAAAAGGAAAACCACAAATGAATAAATAAGGCTGAAAGTGAAAGAGTTCCTCTATCAATTCATATCTTGCTGTTCCGCCCAAAGGATGGAAGTGGTAGGGACTCATGTGAAAGCTTTTGTGGCAGCTGTTCCCAC
>NW_015326449.1:0-231 GCF_001447785.1 Gekko japonicus
GGCAAACCGCCTCTGGACATCTCTTGCCTGGGAAACTTTATGGGGTCCCTGACCATAAGTCACCTGCAACTTGACGGCACTTTAGGTGCACACAGCAGAATGCAGGCCATTGATTTTTTTTTTTAACTTCTGAGAGCAGAGGAGGGGAAACATCTTCCTCCCCATCCTTCGTATCCTTACCAAATGGCAGTCAGCCATTGAGCCATGGACCTCAAGGGGATGCCACAGAGT
>NW_015326450.1:0-231 GCF_001447785.1 Gekko japonicus
TGCAGATGATACCAAATTATTCAGGTTGGTGAGAATCACAGCGGATTGTGAAGAGCTCCAGAAGGACAACACAGCAAATGTGATTCAACCTAAGTATAAAGTGATGACTAAGAGGGGAGGAGGACATGGTAAAGGTTTATAGCAAAAAGCCTGAGGTAGAGAAAGTGGATAGAGGCAGTTTCCACACAAGGAGAGACTTGTGTGGATTCCCTGTTGCTCGTGCAGCTGTAG
>NW_015326451.1:0-231 GCF_001447785.1 Gekko japonicus
CTCCAGCTAGCACAGCGGGGCTACTGGCCTTCTTTGTTGAAGACACAGCACCCACCGTGCCAAACTCTCAGCTGGCGGAAGGCTCAATTGGTCTCTACATCCTCTTCCTACTGGGAAGTGAGAAAGGCGGACTCTGAATAACGTTACTAAAATAAAACAAATCTTTACTGCCAAGTTCTCTTTCCAGAGAGGTTTGCCTCACCGTTTGAAAACCTGATGACTGTTTCACAC
>NW_015326452.1:0-231 GCF_001447785.1 Gekko japonicus
GAACAAACCCTTGATTTGGGTTGGGACAGTGGCATGTGAACACACTTAAGCGTCGACCTGTGCTGTTTTCCAAACCTGAAACTGCCTAGGGAGCACTGTTTGTCCCATTGGAAGCTTAATGTGTACTCCTGAGGTAACCATAAGTTTCTCCAAATAGTGTCCCCCTCAGATTAGGGCCCGCACATCCTTGGGAGACATGGACTCCCAGAAAAGAACTGCTAGTGTTATGTA
>NW_015326453.1:0-231 GCF_001447785.1 Gekko japonicus
CAGAGCTGTCGTTTGAAGCCTCTGCCTAGTCGTCACATCTCCTACTTTGCTCATATTAGCTAGCAGGGGATGTCAATTGGACCTTCACAATTTTGAGCTATCAGACAAAAGGGATAATGAGCTCACACTCTCCCCTTTCCCTTTAATGCTGTTTGGAAAGTGAGACTGGATAGGTGTGGTATGGGTACAGAGCACAGGCTTTGGGCAGGCAAGGGGATGCTGGCTGGGGGG
>NW_015326454.1:0-231 GCF_001447785.1 Gekko japonicus
TCCGCGCTCCTAACCAGGGGGTCCCATTTGACCTTCGGCCCCTGTGATGTTCTCTTTTGGGGGCAGCAAAGCCTTCCCAACCTCCCCCATGGCAAGTCCTCAACTTGCCCCTTCTGGGTGTCAGCTGAAGCGGGTGGTGCAAAAGAAATGGCTTTTCTAGAACTTTTTTGCCGCCCGACTTTTGATTAGAGGAGTTGTTTCCCCGCGCCGCCTCTTTGCCTTCCCAGGAAA
>NW_015326455.1:0-231 GCF_001447785.1 Gekko japonicus
CCATCCCAACCTTTCACAAGCTTATATTCTAAAACTTGAAAACTGCAAAGGAAAGTGAGAAGGTGGGAACCGCTGTACATGGGATAGATATATTACTAATGACATATGCTTAGGCTTAAGTTCAGAATGGGAAGGGGACTACTAGGTTGTATCAACAAGGTTTTTTCTGAAAACAGGCTGGCCTCTGTATTTAGGACCAGTTGAAGTTTTGAACCTTTTTCAAAGTTAGCC
>NW_015326456.1:0-231 GCF_001447785.1 Gekko japonicus
GGTCCTAGTCTGACACTCTAAGCACTGTATTCCATACTTGCTGTAGTTCTGGTGCCCTTCTTAGAGAACAGGAAATGCTCCCAGCTCTGGAAAACTTTCACACATCCCATTTTAGATGCGTACTGAAAGTTTCCTACATCAGAGCAAAATGGAGAGCCAGCATAGTATAGTATTTAGAATGTTGGACCAGGATCTGGGAGTTCCAAGTTCGAATCCCCACTCTGCCGTGGA
>NW_015326457.1:0-231 GCF_001447785.1 Gekko japonicus
TTCCCGTTAAACTTATGGTGAAATATGACAGACATTTCAAAAAGCACCTTAATTCAAGGTGGCTAAAATACCCTGGCAAAGGTCTTCACAAGGTCTTCTTTATTCTGCTTTGCTCCTAAGAAAGCTGGGGAGTTCTTCCTTCCCCATGTTATCTTCCAACCCCCCTCCCTGTGATTAGGGGTCCCAGGTCTACCCTGGCCTTTGGCAGGGGCATAGGGTTGCCAGATCCAG
>NW_015326458.1:0-231 GCF_001447785.1 Gekko japonicus
TCTAGACACACCACTTCGGGGTTTTGGCGGGGTACCCACTCCTTTAGGTGGTTAACATGCAGACGTTTACAGTGTTTCCGTTGATCCCCGCACTGAACCTCGTAGGACAAAGGTCCCAATACCCTAGTGATGGGGTAGGGCCCCTGCCAGGGGTCTCCTGTCGTCCGGGTGAGCACTTGGCGAGACACCAGCACCAGGTCGCCCTCCTTGAAGGTCCGGTGGAGCGTATGG
>NW_015326459.1:0-231 GCF_001447785.1 Gekko japonicus
AGGAGGGTTGGTGATCCTGCTGCAGTTGAAAATTTCCAACGTGCAGCGGCAGAGGGTTGGGCAAGGCTCTTGAGCTCCATCCAGACTCATAAGGGGCGCCAGTAAGATCCCAAGGAAGAAGTGGATATAAGTCATGGTGACAGGACCCATCCTACAGAGCAGGCCTTTGCATTGTGCCCAGCAAGCATTGTGCGTGTGCATTGAGAGCGTTCTGATTGGTTGTGACATCAT
>NW_015326460.1:0-231 GCF_001447785.1 Gekko japonicus
CACCTGGAGGCTGGCATCCCTAGGGGGCACGCCCCCAGTTCAAATCTCACCTTCTGCCTTGGAGAAATCTGCAATAAGGGGATAAACAAGCTGGCTTACCTCGTAGGGCTGTCGTTACGATTGCTGCGATGATGGGCACGAAATACTTTGACGATTGAGGGTGCTCTGCCCATGCAAAGTAATTGTGACTGAAGCTTGTTGTTACCTGAAGGGAAATTCAAAATCTGTTTG
>NW_015326461.1:0-231 GCF_001447785.1 Gekko japonicus
CCGTGTGGTCGTGCAACACCGGATAAAAAGATGGGGATCAAATTAGAGCCAGGCCATTGGCAGGATTATCTGCCTGTCTGAATGCACCCATAGGTTAGCTGGGGAGTTTAACCTTTTATTCTTTATTTTTTATTGATTTCCTGTATTATGATTTTACTGTGTACACGTGCCCACAGCTGTTGAGGCATTTTATGATTTTTAGAAGAAATTCTTACAGTAATTATCAATAAG
>NW_015326462.1:0-231 GCF_001447785.1 Gekko japonicus
TGCCTTGTGATCTGCAATACAGGAGAAGGGAACGCGGATCCTTTTTCTCTGACGTGGCTGAACAGCACTGGAGGCTCGGGGAGCAAGCAGCCCCCTGCAGTTACTCCAGAGCAGCCCCATTGTAAGACAGAAACTCCGTCATCACCCAAAACACAGTAAGAGATTTGCTCTCACCAAAAACTCTTACCCAAAACAAATCAGGGCAGTCAAAGTTAGTAAACAACCAAAAAC
>NW_015326463.1:0-231 GCF_001447785.1 Gekko japonicus
GCATTATCTCCTTACTGTACAATGGTCTTCCTTATGTAAATCTGCCACAGTACTATTACCACCGCTAAGCTCCTCCTACAAGCATGCTGTCTTCACCAGGGGTGCAGCTGTGCACTTGCCATAATATCACATCTGAAGAAGCCTGGAAGTGACATCGTGCAGCTCTAGGGATTTCAGCAATTCTATGATAAAACCATGCCTAGATTCCTAGAGCTACATGACATCACTTCC
>NW_015326464.1:0-231 GCF_001447785.1 Gekko japonicus
TCAGGAAATTGGAAAGTCTATGCCCTTGGACTGGAATACCTTTGGCTGACTCTGTTGATATCCTTGTCTTACTTCCTGCATTTTCTCCCTCTTAGTATCTGTGGTGAAGTATTGAACATTGTTCAATTGATCAGAGTTGTGTCAGGATCTGTTTTCTCTCCTTTCAGGCAGTTCACATCAGGATACATGATCTGGCTGCTACCTTCAGCATAGGCCCCCTCTGAAGGTGGA
>NW_015326465.1:0-231 GCF_001447785.1 Gekko japonicus
AGGCCCAAACAGCCCTTCTTCACTTCCCTCCGTCACCCCCTTCGTCACCTTTCACCAAAGGTTATCGGGCATCACCCTGCTAAGATGGAGTGAGAGAAAGATGTCCCGTGTTCATCTCCTTGGTGGGTCTCGTCTCCCTCTTCCTTGTGTGACAAAGGGAGTACACCACAGCGTCTCCGGCATCATCCAGGGAGACTCTGGGATGGGTTGTCACTTGGAGCTGGGGTGGGC
>NW_015326466.1:0-231 GCF_001447785.1 Gekko japonicus
GTTGTAATTCCAAGAGCTCTCCAGGCCCCGCTTGGATATTGGCAATCCAGCCCCCTCTAGGTTTTTGTTGTTCAGTTGAGGTTCAGCCCTGAAAAGGTCCCCCAAGCCAGATAGTCCCATGAGAGCCCTGAGGCAGAACATATGACACCCAGCACATCACAGGCAGATGCATCTCTTTGTCCCCGGGCCAGGAATGGAATCTCTCCAGCAGCCCCTTTGAGACGAGTCCCC
>NW_015326467.1:0-231 GCF_001447785.1 Gekko japonicus
CAGTTTCCTCTTTGCTGAGGTGGCTTCATAAAAAGCACAGCACCTATGGAGCTTTCCCTGATGTTTCCCTACCCGAATCCCACCCGGCAGTTGCCACCCTTCTCCCATAGGCAACCAGAGCTTTTTTTTTTTTTTTTTAATGGCACTAGAATATTGTTATATCGATATACTGTTTTAACTATAGGTTTAGTTCTTTGAATCGCCGGCCTTCTTTCTTCTTCTTTTTAAGTC
>NW_015326468.1:0-231 GCF_001447785.1 Gekko japonicus
CAGAAGCCTTGCTGAGCAAGAGCCCCACACAGCCCGACCCACCTCCTAAAAACACTTGGTGGGCAACATGAAAGGTGTCAGCAGGCACCATGTTATGGTTCCCTACCCTGGAGTAACAACCATAGTAACAATCAAGGAACCATAGTAACGACCTGGAGAAAGGGAGGCCCAAAAATCCCATTACCAAGGAGTTTAAAACATCTGATAAAAGGTAAAGGTTTCCCTTGCTTG
>NW_015326469.1:0-231 GCF_001447785.1 Gekko japonicus
CGGGGCAGGCAGAGCGCAAATAACCTCACCTCCCCCCTGCGCCCACGATAACCTAAAGGTGCTTCTACGGGGATGTACCAAGCAAACTTCCGTGGCGCAAGGATTCAGTTGCCAGAATTGCCCTGGGTTCGTAGCTGTTGGCTCCAGTTTCATCTCTGCCGGCAACATCCGCAGCTCCTGTGACCCTAAGACCCTTGATCAAGACATCAGCGATATTCTTTACCAGCCACA
>NW_015326470.1:0-231 GCF_001447785.1 Gekko japonicus
ACGCACGCACGCACACAAAAAGAGCCGGTCTCTTAGTTCCTCCTCTCTAACGTCCTATTAATTTTTCCAGCAGAAACGAATCAAATATCTGACCTTCCTTTGCAGTCACATCATGTCATGGCCGGGATTCAAACTGCCATGATGAGAATGAAGTTGGAAAGGATCTTTGTTCTGAAGAAGCGAGCAGCAGTGACTCATGAAAGTCACTGATTTTGTTAGTCTTTAAGGTGC
>NW_015326471.1:0-231 GCF_001447785.1 Gekko japonicus
CAGAGTACTGCTTGAGGTAGCTTACAATTAAAATAATGTATCAATATAAAACAACTAGCCCTAAAACAGCCATGGGACAAGATAAACAGCATAAAAACTATCCCTAAAGGAGTTCCAGGTTCAGTCCTGCTTCCTCATATTGATTTTTGTGTGTGTAAAATTGATTTTTTTTTCAGTTTTATTTTAGCACCAATTGTATATTGGTTGATTGACTGATACTATTTATAGTCC
>NW_015326472.1:0-231 GCF_001447785.1 Gekko japonicus
CATTTATTGGCACGTGGAATCCTCCAGGTGGTAAATTAAAATCTACCTTTTTTGGTGAAGTATTAGTCTGAAACAAAGCATAATATACATAACTGCATTTGCGCTGATCATGGCACCCCTTAATCCTTTTGTATCCTTGCACACTTTCCCTCTGTTGACATTTAGATTATGACTAGGGATGGGTACAAACTGCAGTTTTGTTGTTCAGTTCATGGTTTGTGGCTGAACACG
>NW_015326473.1:0-231 GCF_001447785.1 Gekko japonicus
TTGGGTTGTCCTCATCTGCAGCAAGGGCTGTATGCGCATCTAATCTAATTGGGCTGGCGGCCCCATCCCCAGAAAGGGTAACTTAGAGCTAGAACAGGTGCAGAAAGTGCAAGCAGAATGACTTGGAGTAGAGGTGTTCCAGTTTAGAAGGAATACGAGAAAGCAGACAACTTTTCCTTTCTATTCCAAACTTTTACAGCTTGGGACACCCAGTGAAGTTGATGGGCAGTA
>NW_015326474.1:0-231 GCF_001447785.1 Gekko japonicus
GCCCCCGCTCACCCCCGGAATGCCCCCCAAAGTCCCCCGCTTCAGCCAAGGTAAGACCCGGGAGCCCTACAGAGTTATGACAAAAAATGCAGGGGCGGCGGAGACACAGATTAGCCTGAGCTTGCCTGCAAGAAGGCATGATACCAATGTAATAATTGTATAAGCATGATGAGTTATTTTTACATGAGACAACCCGTGGTCGTGATCTCAGAATTACAAAACATACCTGTG
>NW_015326475.1:0-231 GCF_001447785.1 Gekko japonicus
TGAAGTCCCTCCCCAAATCCTGCCCTCCTTTGGGTCCACCCCCAAATCTCCAGATATTTCCTAACCCAGAGCTGTCAACCCCTAAATCCAATAGAGCTCATGCACCGAAGCAGTCAGATGAGTGTGTGGCTGAAGTTTTGTTATCTCCTCTTGTCACGGGCAGCGGCTAGAAAGGTTCTCAAATGGCTGTCACAGCTCTGGTATGCAGGGCCGGCTCACTCACTAGGTGAA
>NW_015326476.1:0-231 GCF_001447785.1 Gekko japonicus
GGGCACTGTATTTCCCTTCTAGCAGCCTGTAAGAAAGAGAAGACAAAGATCAAAGGTGAGCTTATTGAATTAATCAAAAAGTTAGAAAACAATCACAAACAGACGGGCAATAAAAAATCGTACAAAAGACTTCTGGAAGCCAGAAAGAAACTAGAAGCAATGGAAACAACTGAAATACTAAAAGAAGATTTTAATCACCGCAAAAAGTATCAAAATAACAACTCTAAAAGA
>NW_015326477.1:0-231 GCF_001447785.1 Gekko japonicus
CAGGAGGCTCTCGGAGTGCAATCACAATGATCTCATACTACCTAGGGGCACCATGATACTGAATTGTATGTATGGGTCAGCTTGGTGCTAGGAAACTGATACTCCTGCCTTGGAGAAGGGGGTGGGGAACTGTGGTTGGCAAAGGTACTAAAGGGACCTCAGTATGTAGTAAAATAATACGAATCTTCATCCTCTGGCCAGACCTTACTAATGGATAAATACTCAGCTGGA
>NW_015326478.1:0-231 GCF_001447785.1 Gekko japonicus
CATTTCCATTTCTGTGCATATGTCATTCTCACTGCCATAGACATCTATAAAAACAAAACTCCATGACTTTTTTCCAGCTGATTGTCCATTAAACCTAACAAAAAAGAGTCTGGTTTCAACTGTATCTTTGTCTTTAAAATCGTCGGCATTAAAGAATGTATTTGTATCCAAAAGGTTTTAGCCTTTTTGCAAGACCTCCACATGTGATAAAAAGTCCCTTCATGGTGATTG
>NW_015326479.1:0-231 GCF_001447785.1 Gekko japonicus
TTCTTGCAAGGATAAACTAGAGGAGGGGACAATTGCATAAACTGCCCCCAGGCTCCTTAGAGAAAGAGTGGGATAGAAAGGCAGTAGATTATTTAAGGTTGCCAGACCCCCGCTGAAGGCAAGGGATCCCCTGGTCTCAGGCCCCTCCCCCTGGAGCTGATGAGCTGGCCAGTGGGGGACTTACAGGCAGGAAATCTAGGCCCAGGCCTGCATCACTGGCAACACGGTGAC
>NW_015326480.1:0-231 GCF_001447785.1 Gekko japonicus
CTTTTACGGAGCAGCCCTGAAGAGGCCCAGTAGAGGTTGGAGCCACAGGGCTGGAGGTGGTGGGCTAATTCTCCACATTTTTTTTCCTTGGTTGAAAATCTCTCCCCTGTGTCAGGTTTTAAACCCAGTAGGGAAAAATACAAATGAAATATGGATATACTGGGGCTTAACGCACCCAGGTGAGGGAATATTTCCAACTGGGAAATGGTGTGGAGGGAGAAGGAAGTCTAA
>NW_015326481.1:0-231 GCF_001447785.1 Gekko japonicus
TCTCCCCCTCACCTGCCTAAATTAGGTGTAGACAAAAGCCACGTGGAACAGGGGCTGTCGTAAAGGAAAGGAATTGATTTTTGAGACAGAGCGAGCACATCGGCCGGATCCGACCTATTATTTCTTTGCCTTTGTAAAAAAAAATAGTCTTGCTTAGACGGCAGCTTGGGACTGACTGAAACAAGAATAATATGAGTTCCTTCAGTGCCCCGCAGCCAATGTTCTCCACAG
>NW_015326482.1:0-231 GCF_001447785.1 Gekko japonicus
ACCCTAGCTCAGCTGTTTTCCCCAAAGAGCGCTTCTTTCCTCAAAAATACCCCCGTTAAAACTGAGCAACCATTAAAGCTTTTCAGCTAAAATGCTTGCATCCCTGCTTATGCAGATTACATGCTGTTGTGCTGAATCATTCCAAATTAGGGATGTTAGACCCCATGTGGGGGCGGGGGTCTCCCACTGCCAGAACCCACCTCTCCCCCCCCCAAAAAAGGGAGGAACACC
>NW_015326483.1:0-231 GCF_001447785.1 Gekko japonicus
AATTTTCCGCTGTCTGACTCTTAATGGACGCTCCCTCCCCGTTTTTTCACAATCCTCTTCTCCTTCCTATACCCTCTTCTTAATTATATTTCTTTACTATATAGAATTAAGTTCATGGATACTTAGCTTTGAGTATGAGCTTTTTCTTTTGTTGAAGTTGTATCGTGGTACTCTCGTCGGTCCTCTGGGCTCTTCTTGTGCTCAGCAAAGACAAAACCTGCCTTTGCTGGC
>NW_015326484.1:0-231 GCF_001447785.1 Gekko japonicus
GTAATTGTTTGGTACAGAGAGCAGTTGTGGAAATTCCCATTGTGGCAAAGGAATATGGGTGTCTGGTGATCCTGTGGACCATTGACAAGGCATTTGGGGCTGTCTGTCAAAACCAGGAAAGGAGTTAAAGCGAAGGCAGTGAGGTCAAGTTAAGGTAGAGGTCAGTCCTCTTGAGATGTCAAATGCCAATCCAAGGGCCAGAAGAAGCAACAGACATATTCAGAAAACAGG
>NW_015326485.1:0-231 GCF_001447785.1 Gekko japonicus
GCCTTGAAAGCCCCTTGTTGAAATCACCACCAGTCAGTTGTTAGTCTACAGCTCATGCAGACATACATACCTTTCTATGAGTCACACGGGTAGTTGAAAAGTGTGTCTCGAAGTTATAGGTTCGAAGGAATGTTTCAGACACCAGATACCCGCGACAGCAGTTTCTCTTAAAGGCGCCAACTGGACTCGGATTTTGTTCTGTCGCTTTAGACCAACACGGCTACCCCACCT
>NW_015326486.1:0-231 GCF_001447785.1 Gekko japonicus
AGTTTCCACGCTAGCAGTTTTAAATGTTTGGATTTAGTAGTCTGGTATCGTTTTCTGTTGTTAAAATTGTCTTTTAAAATGTCCGTAGAATCCAGTATTTCAAGCTGTTTTCGAGTGTTCAACAAGCGTTTGTAGACTTTTTTACTGCAGGTGGCTTTGTGTTCAGCTTCTAATATTTTAATGCTATTCACAAGTTCTTGTTTGATTTTATGTTTTTCTTTCTTACAGGCT
>NW_015326487.1:0-231 GCF_001447785.1 Gekko japonicus
AAAAGACTGTACAGTGATAAAACAAAGATTTGTTTTTATTCCTATCTCAAAGATTTTATTTTGCTGGGTTTACATTTGTGATATGTTTTAAAAAGTTATGTTATTTTAAAACTGTATTTGGAGCCATGATGAACTTTTTTCCTGCTGTCAAGTTACAGCCAGCTTATGATGATGCCTTAGGGTTTTCAAGGCAGGAGATACTCAGAAGTGGTTTGCCTGGTATTTTTGGCC
>NW_015326488.1:0-231 GCF_001447785.1 Gekko japonicus
GTAAACCACAGAATAAGACTCCATCGCTTTGGGGAGGAGCAAAGGATGCCTGTATTGTCAGGGTGTGGCTGCCATTATGCAAAGAAAAAGTAGCATAAGATCACAGCCTGCCCCCTCCAATGCTCTCCTTGCAATCGCAATCTGATGGTGCACTGACCTTCCCTATAAATTATCACAAAGGGAAATCTGAGAAATGGGGAATCCTACAAAATCCCTGTCATTTTTCTCATT
>NW_015326489.1:0-231 GCF_001447785.1 Gekko japonicus
GCCATTGTTTTGCTCTCTTGCCTTCATTTTGCCGAGGAGCGCAAAGGACCACTCCTAATCTGCCTCCTGCAGTGAATACGCTCGGCACATTTACTACTCTGCGTCCTTCATTATCTTATACGATTTTAAGCGTAGGACCTCCCCCCTTCCAAATGGGTGTAAAGAACCCCGACTGCTAAACGATGTCAGCTTGGTGGTGGCGGCTGACCATCTGGAGAAGATCAGGTCCTT
>NW_015326490.1:0-231 GCF_001447785.1 Gekko japonicus
CCTTTCTGGGCAGCCTGGCCTGGGGTCAGGATATGGGAACTCTACTGCTGGCTGGTGAATGCAGTTGTGAGTCTCCAAGCATTCCCAGCTCCACAAGCTTCCATTTTAATGGCCCTGTAAAACTGGGATGCTGTTTTCTGTCTGGTGAAATGTGACCAGGAGGGTCCTTTGGGTGAAGGGAGAAGTCCATCCTACTTGGCTGGTGAGCAGTGTTCCCCCCTAAGCTGAGTT
>NW_015326491.1:0-231 GCF_001447785.1 Gekko japonicus
TTTCTACAAAAAGAGCCCTGCGTCCTGAGCAATACCCTTGTAAACACAGAGGACAGGAAAGTCACCATAGCCTGTCCCTCTGGAGCCTCTAACCCAGGGGGTTATCCCAGGGGTCTTGTTGAACCAGTAGACACTTTGGGAACACTGAGAACAGGTAGTAGGCACTGCAACAAAATGGCTTCTGTGGGGGCTGGGTCCAAGCACAAAATGTTGGGAGGTTCCAGTCCAAGC
>NW_015326492.1:0-231 GCF_001447785.1 Gekko japonicus
TGCAGGAGGGGTCCCAGGCAGCTGCCCTGCTTACCTGTCTGTGGTGTAGTCTAGCTCTGTGGCTTGGGGGGTCAGAGGGTCCTGCCAGGCATGGGTGCTGTCACCATGGCATTCCCAACCGGATAAGTTATGGTTGCTGCAGATTCCTCTGGGTAGGGTAAGGGCAAAGCACATTTGATTAACCATGGCAGAACATGTTTGAGCTGTAAGGTTGCCAACCTCCAGGTGGCA
>NW_015326493.1:0-231 GCF_001447785.1 Gekko japonicus
TCTGCCGTTTCACGCGGTAAGATCCAGTTGCAAAGTGCACGGAAAGAGGGTTGGGAGGGGGCCATGCAGCACAGAATGTCGGAAGTCACCATCTCCGGATACAGAGAAACAGTGTCACTGAACCAAATGGGACGGTAGGCCAACGAGATCCTTCGCCTGGGCCATGGTTTCAACACGAGGAACACGCTGTCTGATCCGGCTGCCATTTGTGTCTGGTATCTTGAAAACGTG
>NW_015326494.1:0-231 GCF_001447785.1 Gekko japonicus
GCGTCCAGACTCTCCCCAATTGTTTTCCCAGCTGGACTCAGCCCTGGGGGGATATTATTTGTCTTGCTGAAGAAACATACATGCAGCCTGTCAGCATATATAGACCCCCCAGTGGGGCAAATAGTGGCCCTCTGGGGCCATTTCAGGTCAGGCTGGCTCACCTGGTACTCCTGGCCTGCTTATCCAACAGGAGACCTGGCCCAGCAGCTTCCCCAAGCTTGCTCCTAGGGA
>NW_015326495.1:0-231 GCF_001447785.1 Gekko japonicus
TCATTAAACATTGCTGAAGATTGTACTCACTATACACTGTGCTTATTGGCTGTGCAATTCCCTGTTCTCAGCCGCTTCCCCATTACGCTCTTACGTCACTGTGAATGAATGCAAAGGCATTCACTGTGGCAATATCATAGCCTCCAATTGGGTATATGCTCTGTGCTTCCCCTCCATCTCCCCGCATTTCCCCTGCCATTTCGCTTCTCAGTTGTCACCAGAGGGTCTCTG
>NW_015326496.1:0-231 GCF_001447785.1 Gekko japonicus
TGGTGAATGTGATGGAGTGTCAGGAACTGTATGGATATAAAAGTTTGGTGACAATGTATGTTTCTATGATGGAGGTGCAGACATCCTCCTTACCCCTTCTGATTAATAACCATTGCCTTTGTATTCATTTATTTCTGCTCCCTGATGAGGACAGACAAGGCTTGCACTGCAAACTATTACAGAAGACCCCGTCATGGGATCCATCCTCAGTAACTGATAGGAGGATTTTTT
>NW_015326497.1:0-231 GCF_001447785.1 Gekko japonicus
AATTTTTATTTTCTTTAAATTTTACTGAGTATTTATATGTAGCATTGTTAGGCACCCAAACACTTCAAGATGGGAAGAGGAAGAAAAATGTTGTAAATCAGTTTTTGAGAAAACATGTGGAACAGCACCACCCAGTGGTTGGTCTTGTAAAGTGCTACAAAATCACGCAGTCTTTGCTTATGAATGCTTATTTAGCTTAATAGATCAGGCATAAATGAATGAGACAGTAGA
>NW_015326498.1:0-231 GCF_001447785.1 Gekko japonicus
GTTTAATTTTGCTAGAAGGGTCCAATGGCTCTCTCCAGGCAAGAGTTTCGTGAGAGTATCAGTAGTCATTTCTTCAGTTGGTAAATTCTGCATGTTAATGAGCCCTTGATTCTGCATATCTCTCAGAAGATGATACTTAACATCAATGTGACCAGAGGTTGACCTTTTCAGGCGGTGACAGTTTTATACACTCTTGATAGTCTTTAAAGATTGTTATTGGTTCAGGTCTAT
>NW_015326499.1:0-231 GCF_001447785.1 Gekko japonicus
GGAACCTTTACCTTTACCTTTTTACTAGTGCTAGTAATGTTCTCAAGGGAAGAATCAGAGGAACTAGTGCATTTTGCATTTTGGCACTATTGTTTCATGTCCCAGTACAGCATGCTATTTGTGATCCTCCCAATGTGCATAATTGCCCTTTTGTGTGAATAAGGAAATTCACATATCTTCAAGCTTTTATACATAGGAATGAATATGCACAATAAATCTGGGTTTCCAGTC
>NW_015326500.1:0-231 GCF_001447785.1 Gekko japonicus
CTTGGACTCTCCAATTAGGCAGTTGAACCCTCTGGTGTTGGAAGCTCTTTTGGATACCAGACTATTCTCAGTATCGACGTCTGACATAGATGAGGTCATGGTCACGAGGTTTCCCCATAGAGCGCGCGGCTGTCTCCCCAGCTCACGCAACTCGTTGCTTCACAAGAGTCCATGTCGCAACTGCCGCTCGCTCAACCAGCTGGCCCATTGAACTCTTGGACTCTCCAATTA
>NW_015326501.1:0-231 GCF_001447785.1 Gekko japonicus
TAGTATGTATTCTAACTTACGTTTCCAGGTTGTCACCTTCAAGAACTGTTTGAACTGGCAGGTAGCCAAGCCGAGGGTGTTTAGCAAAATACTTCTTTGATCGAAACTTGTTCTTTAGCACCTTGGTGAAATCTCGGACATCTTCTCCTGATGTTGTCTAGGAAAAAATTTACAGAGATCAAATTAAACATTTGCAATTCTAGGTTAGTCATCTGATCTATTAGGGGGTGC
>NW_015326502.1:0-231 GCF_001447785.1 Gekko japonicus
GAGTCCACACACTTAACCACTACACCTCAAACTCTTCTTTGGCCTTTGTGACTGCCATTGTGTCCAGGTCTCCCCTAAATTCTCCTTATGGATAAGTCTGATGGTTGAAATGATCCATCACTGAATAATGGGTATAAGCTGGAATCTTCTTCTGTAGGGCTTGAGATCTAAAGAAGTAGCAAGACCACTTCTGACACTATGTGATGTTCCCTTTTACTTGCAGGTCAGAAA
>NW_015326503.1:0-231 GCF_001447785.1 Gekko japonicus
TGGTGTGAATTCCAGCCTCGGCCATTACTCTGGCAACAGAGAAAAAGATCTCGCGTTTCATCTCTCGGGCTGGAGAGAGAGATCAGCCTCAGCGATGCAGAAGAGCCTCTGGATCAATATCAGCCGAAAGAAATGTTGCTGCTGCAATGCCATTTATTTGCTGCGCTCAGCGGAGGCCCGCTTGAAAACCATCAGGAGACAAAACTCCCTAACAAGTCTGGAAGAAACGGC
>NW_015326504.1:0-231 GCF_001447785.1 Gekko japonicus
AAAGCTCAGTTCCCCTGGAGGAAATGGTATCTACAGAGGGGGGAGCTCTGTGACATCTCCCCACCTTTCTGTGTTTGACCCTGAGCAGCTCTTAATGGGGGTGGTGACTGCTGGAAGGGGAGGTGCAGGGGGAGGCCTGCCAAAGGTCAGCAGTGGGGGAGGTGTGGATGGACTGCCAGTGGGGGGGCCTGCTGAGGAGGGGGCAAGGCTGTTTGTCAGGCCACTCCTTGC
>NW_015326505.1:0-231 GCF_001447785.1 Gekko japonicus
CTGGAATCTTGCACTCTCCAAAGGTTGGGGCTGTCCACTCCCTTCTCCTTTGTCCTTCTCCTCTTCTTCCCTTTCTGAAAAACCCTCCCCTCTATCACTATCCTCTCTATTATCACTGTTATTGCTGTCTTCGCTATAATGAGTATCATCCTCACTTAACGATTCTATTCCTGAAAGATCACTAGAAATCACTTTTCTATAACCACTTCTGAATTTGTCCCCAATCCCCCC
>NW_015326506.1:0-231 GCF_001447785.1 Gekko japonicus
TGAAGAGTCGGACTCGACTGTGCGATTGATCAACAACAAATAGTGTGGCAAAAGTGGACAGAAAGGTTTTTTCTTCCTCTCCCATAATACTAGAATCTGTGATCAGCCAGTGAAGGTGATGGGCAGCCAGTTCAGGGCAAACAAAAGACAGCATTTCTTCATACGAAGTAGAATTGTGCTACAAGATGTAGGGATGGCTGAAGTAGCAAGAAGAAGAGGAGGAGGAGGAGA
>NW_015326507.1:0-231 GCF_001447785.1 Gekko japonicus
CTCTTTCTTCCGTCTATGGGGGCAATACATATTTTTATTTGTGACACCTATAATCCACTCCTCTGCAGTATCCATCACAATACAAATGTTTGCCAAGATCTTCACTATCTAGGCAGCTTACAGATTCAGACTTGCTTAACTTCAGCAGTAAAACTAGGTTCTGTGTCCTTAGACCATTCTTTGGAACAATATTTGTGTAGGGCTAAAGGGAAAAAATCGAACCATTTGAGA
>NW_015326508.1:0-231 GCF_001447785.1 Gekko japonicus
CCTACCGCCCATCCCCTGCCAATGGCTGGTGGGGGGGGACGGGACCTGGCAGCCCTAAATAAATGCCGTTAGTTTTTAGGGTGCCATTGGACTTCTGTTTTGGTTTGTCTGCCTGTTCAGCAGTCCATATGTGACTGTTCATCAGGCTGTTCCACCCTTTCCTAATTGGGCATCACAGTACAACCAGTATTTTTATTTTATTTTTTTTATTTACAGGTGACTTATATACCA
>NW_015326509.1:0-231 GCF_001447785.1 Gekko japonicus
TACCAGGTTCTATCCCTGGTCTCTATAGTTAAAAGGAGTAGGTAGTAAGCAATGTCAAAGACATTGTCTTGAGACCCTGGAGAACCGCTGGCAATACTGGCTTTGATTGATCAACTGTCTGTTTCACGATAACATAGCTTCAAGTGTTCAAATGTAAACATGAAGTTACCACCAAAAACAGGAAGCCTGTGTTTATTTTAGCTAAGAACATACGAACATAAGAGAAGCCAG
>NW_015326510.1:0-231 GCF_001447785.1 Gekko japonicus
CAAACTTAAAAACAGGGCTACAGTGCAGAGAGCTAGTTGAACACCTTGATAGAACTAGATCTTTCTCTCCAGGAATCTGATGTGCAGTGATGCCCTCTGCTGCCTGATAGGAGTGTTTTTTGGCCTACATTTGTGCTTTACCTGTATGTTTTAAAACCGTGCAAGTACTAAAAAGACAACGTAAGCTTCCAGTGCTTTCTTTTCCAAAGGAAACGAACCCAAGTAAGTGCT
>NW_015326511.1:0-231 GCF_001447785.1 Gekko japonicus
AAGGGTAATGTGAAATTCCTCCCTGGCTTCTCCGTCTTCTGTAGAATGGCTTGGCTCCCTCCTGCATAGGGGATGGGAAAGACTTCTACTCAGCACCCTGGGAAGGTGGGGCCAGTCAGCGTTGACAAGCCTGACTGTGATAGACCAAGGGTCTAACCTGGAAGAAACCAGCTTCATGAGCGGTTCTGGAAACAGTGCCGTGCGCCACTCCCTTTCCTTTCCGGTCCTTCC
>NW_015326512.1:0-231 GCF_001447785.1 Gekko japonicus
AAAAAAAAAAGTTCTGCGTGCAGAGCGGGCCTTGCAAACAAAGGAACACATTTATTGATCTATTTACTTCATACCCCACTTTTCCACCGTGGGTGCCCAGAGTGGCTTATGGTAATTTCTCTGTCTTCCATTTTATCCCCAACAAACCCATGACACAGGTTACCCTGATAGTATGTGATTGGCCGAAGGATACCTGGCCTGTTGGGATTCAGACCTGGGCAATTTTTTTTT
>NW_015326513.1:0-231 GCF_001447785.1 Gekko japonicus
AAAAAATGTATGCTTCCAATGAGCAGTTTCCTGCAGCTTGGTATGACACAAAGTGCACGTGAAGCATTTTAGTTGCTGTTTAAATGGGATACAGAAAATGAAGGATTCTCCCGTGTTCCATTCCTGTATTGCTCCAGAAATTTAACTCTGTCCTGAGATCTGCTCCTATTGAATTCCAGTTTAATTAAGGGAATACAAATACGATTGCATTAAGATTCTGTTTGGAAGTGT
>NW_015326514.1:0-231 GCF_001447785.1 Gekko japonicus
ACACACACACACAATAGCATCTCGGCAGGTACATGGAGTCAATGCAAAAGGCTCAGAAAGTGCTTTTGACACCAGACATTTCAAAGCTCTCAAGTGGAAAATGCAACTTCCCTTAACAAATCATCCATCTAAGAGGATTTACCATCACAGTGAGCTAGTGCTTTTTAGGTGTGTGTGTAGGGGGAGGCAGTAAGGGAACAAGCAAATCTCAGTTATTGGAAGAAATAAAAT
>NW_015326515.1:0-231 GCF_001447785.1 Gekko japonicus
GTAATTAAAGGTTTAAACATAATGATAAAGTAAAAATTAAAATTATAATTGAATTTAACCCCTATGTTCAACTCATGCACTTGACAAGTCAAGAGATATGTGAATGAAGAGTTCATATTGATAGAGTGAAAGTTATATCCTAGGGTAAGGTTAGAAGTTAGAAGTGATAGGATGATTATTGATTATTGAAATATGAACTGTTGGTCAATACAGATTGGATATGGAGATAGG
>NW_015326516.1:0-231 GCF_001447785.1 Gekko japonicus
GCCAGCGTATTCTTCCCAGACCTTAAACTGGAAATAACCACAGACTCTTCCTAAAGGATTGTTGCAGATTTGTGTCATCTATTGGACCAGACAACCAACTTTAACGTGGAGTTGTTGCGGTGCAAAAGGAACGTAAAGAAACCCTAGCAAGAACAGAATCTGTTCACCAAGCGAATAGGTTCCTGATGAAACAAGCACAAAGCGAGAGATGGTCCTGGAAAAGTGGAAAAC
>NW_015326517.1:0-231 GCF_001447785.1 Gekko japonicus
ATGTATATGCCAGTAAGTACATAGGTGGCTCATGCAGAGTATGTACCATGAACACACTCATGTCATGCACGGGTTTGAACCCTCCACTCTGCTAGGAAGTTCACTGGCTGACCTTTGGCTAGACACTGACTGTCTTGCCTAATCTACCACACTGAGTTGTCATGAGGATGAATCTGTTGCAGCGTGAGCCATGCGTGGTGTGGGCTGAGCTCCATAGAAGTAGGGCAGGAT
>NW_015326518.1:0-231 GCF_001447785.1 Gekko japonicus
CAATGCAAGTAAAAGAGGACTAATGTCAATCCAGAGAATCTTTGCAGTAAAAACTGGGGGGGGGCATTTTTTTCAAGCCACAATCAGTTGTGTACAGAATGTCCAGCAGAACCCACTGCCCTTGGGACACTGCAGGCTTAAAACAAATGTTCTCAAAGCACAGAGTCCAAGTGGGAGGTTTTGTAAGCCCAGCACAACCAGTTCAGTTACAATGTGCAGAATGCCCAGCAG
>NW_015326519.1:0-231 GCF_001447785.1 Gekko japonicus
GGGGGGGGGGGGGAGCAATACACAGGTCCAGTTGGGCTCACGGCAGCCGGAGAGCAAAAATAATGCAGCTGCTTAAGGGCAAACATTTCTTCTCCTTCCCAGCCCCGGGATTTAAAAATTATTATCATCGTGGGCACGTGCTGAGCAAATGTGTCCTCTGCGAGAAGTCAGGGAGGAACACAGAAAACTAAGAAGTTTGAGCCTCGTTCTTACAATAAGAAATGATGTGGT
>NW_015326520.1:0-231 GCF_001447785.1 Gekko japonicus
CACTGTTAAATTTGAAATATTCTTTAATATGTTTCTCAATTTCTTTTGCTGTTGTTTCTGTCAATAAAAGATTATTATCTAAACTCCAAGAGTAGTTGTCATGTGTTTTATCCTCGTACCTCATGTCGCTTTCGATCCAGGAATGGTCCGACCAGAGCCTGATTCCTATGTCTGCTGAGGGGAATAAATTTACTATAGATGTTGATACAAGAATATAATCAATCCTTGTAT
>NW_015326521.1:0-231 GCF_001447785.1 Gekko japonicus
TATAGGCTGTAGAGTTCTAATTGTATCCTTATTTACAGTTTATGGAAGAAGTACAGCTAAGGGTTTTCTCTTTATGCACTTAGCATGGGTCTTGTATATATCCAAACTTTGAAAAGGTATATTGAAATAAGTTAGCATACCAAGTTGGTTTAATAAGAGGTAAGACAAGCTTGATTTCTTCATTGCATGTTGCAGTAAGAACCTTGGGCCATGTAGAATTGTATGTTTTTA
>NW_015326522.1:0-231 GCF_001447785.1 Gekko japonicus
GGGGTATAAAACCAAATCTTCTTCTTTGTCTTCATCTTCTCCTCTCCTTGAGATCATCCAGAGCCCCTGGAATAGATAGTAGTGGGCTAGTTGGATCAAGAATCCTACTTCAGCATAGGGCCACAGCTTACAGGTATGGTGAGTGCTTTCCAGGCACCAGATCCCACAATATGATCTCGGCGTTCATGTGGTATGTTGGTCAGTGTGCTCGACTGTGTGTGGGGAGACCCA
>NW_015326523.1:0-231 GCF_001447785.1 Gekko japonicus
GGTTGGCGCTTTCTCTCAGGTATCGGGTAGATAATGCAGCTCTGCTTACAGAAAACAGACCTTTTTAATACGTTCTATAGATATACCAAGTAGTACAGATTCAGGGGCGAAGTTCTGGCAAGATCTGTGGCTGGCCCACATAAGCTCATAGGTTCCTTTCCAGAGTATCATTCCAACGAGGGCTTAGCTATTAACGTTACTAAAGTCAAAGGTTCTTCTTTTCAGTAAAAA
>NW_015326524.1:0-231 GCF_001447785.1 Gekko japonicus
TGTTCTGCTACTGGCCATCTCTCTATAACCTGTAGCAATGAATTCCATAAGTAAACTGAACACTGTTTAAAGGAGTGAGCTATATGAACTGCCATGGTTGAAAAGTATTGGGTGAGATGTGGTGGTCTGAAAGTCGTGTTCCCACTTTATGGTACTTCATTCAACCGGGCAAGGCATCGCCGGTCTGCGAGTGATGAGCTGACCCGCACAAAACCCTCCATTGGTAGATTT
>NW_015326525.1:0-231 GCF_001447785.1 Gekko japonicus
TTTAACCTAAAATGTTTAATGTGCAAAGTAACGGACTGCCATCTCCTCCCCCTGAACTCCTCTGGTAGGTTGCTGGCAGGGATTGAACTGCCCAAGGCCAGCCAAAGTTTGTGTGAGCAGCAGGGATTTTAAGCAACATCTGCCCTCTTCAGAATGAAAACTGTCTCTCTGGTTATAGTTGTTACAGCCCCCAGAGACCAGGTGACTTTTTGTGGCTGCTCTGATTGTCTT
>NW_015326526.1:0-231 GCF_001447785.1 Gekko japonicus
AATGGCAAACTACCTCTGATTCTCACTTGTCACCATAAGTTGGCTGTGACTGGAAGGCACTTTACATACACACACACACAACTTCAACCACCAGTTGGGATGAAGTTCTCAGGGACCTGTGCCTCTCACCCCAAAGAACCTCACTGCCAAATGGTCTTAGAGTCAGGAGAAAGCAACCCCACACTAGAGGTAATAAAAGGTGCAACACATCTTCAGCTCTTGCAGTTGGCA
>NW_015326527.1:0-231 GCF_001447785.1 Gekko japonicus
CCCCACCTGCAGAAGTGGGGAGTTGGTAGCACAGGTCCAAGGTCACATGCATGGTGGGACTCAGATCAAGCGAAGCCTGTTAAGTTGGAGATGCCCATGTGGCAGCCACCGCCTCCGACCAAGGCCACCAGGCAATCCATGGGGCGATGCTGGGAGTTCAAGCCAAAAATCATCAGCAAGCTGTGCCACCCTCATGAGGCCGCAGCTGCCCCATGGCAAAGGCTGCTGGAT
>NW_015326528.1:0-231 GCF_001447785.1 Gekko japonicus
TTCAAAAAGGGACTAGACAAGGATGTCCCATTTCACCTCTCTTGTTCATCTTTGTCCTTGAAATATTAAATGATGCAATTAGAAAAGAAAAATCGATTACTGGACTTAAGATACAAGGAGAAGACTTCAAGTTACAAGCGTTTGCAGATGACCTCGTATTTATTTTAGAGAACCCAGCATCTTCGGCTTTAACCCTTAAAGAAAAGATACAAGAATATGGCTGAGTAGCCG
>NW_015326529.1:0-231 GCF_001447785.1 Gekko japonicus
CAATTCTCAGCCACTGAGGTTGCAGTTCTAAATATCTTAACTTGGTTTGCCTTGTAAACAACAGCCCTGGATTTAAGTCAACGTGTTTTGGATTTGGTTACTAGTGGGGGTGTCCGTAGGTTAATTGCACTGGATAACCATGCTCATTTGCAAATCCCATTTCAAGTATTTAAAGAGGTTTCACATTCTGGATCTTAATAATCATTAAAGATAAAGGTTCCCTTGCTCGAA
>NW_015326530.1:0-231 GCF_001447785.1 Gekko japonicus
GGTAAGCAGTAGGCATGTTTGGATGGAACGCGATAGTCTGTTAGCAGCCTTGACATCAGAAATGACGAGCTGTCTGGATTTAAAGGGTAATGACGGAGAAAACAGGATCAGTGGTAGCTGAGCTGCTACGATTACAAATACATCACTTTTTGAATGGTGATCTGTTGCCAGTCGGTTGAAGCGCACTCACACAAGAGCACACATGTGAAGCTGCCTTGTACTGAACCAGAC
>NW_015326531.1:0-231 GCF_001447785.1 Gekko japonicus
ATTGGTGTGCTGTAAAAAATGGTTTCAGGCTCAGTGTGAATAATTTCCACAGTTGTCTTCTTCCGGCAAAAGCAAAGTGAGGAAAGGTGGAGTTGTAACTTCTTCTGTAAACAGATTTCATTATTCAAGCTGAAAACAGATGATCCCATAGGACTTGTCATACCAGCAAGTCAAAGCAGCAATCCATGAGAGAGGATATTACCCAGGGCTCTACTGGTGGCAGGAGCTCCT
>NW_015326532.1:0-231 GCF_001447785.1 Gekko japonicus
ATCCAATCTCTTCTTCTTCTTCTAGTTTCTGCTGCTCTCGGGCATCCAAGGGCCAGCAGCCTTTGGGTGACCCAAGGTGGTCTTTAGTGTTCTACCTGGCCCTGTAAAGCCAGCTCTGGTTGCACCTGGGACTAGGTACTCACCCCACCATTGCCAGCAGTGAGCAGATTCTTCAGGCTTCGTACTGTGTCAAAAGACATGCCCGTACCGCCCTGACCTGGATAGCCCAGA
>NW_015326533.1:0-231 GCF_001447785.1 Gekko japonicus
GAGCTTCACCCACCATCCTCCGCTGCAGCAGCTGGGCCCAGAGCTTTGTCTGGAGTCCTCTGCCATGGCAGCTTGCCTTGGAGCCTTGCCCAGCATCCTCCGCATGGCGGAACGGCCCAGAGCCTTGCCCACTGTCCTCCACTGCAGTGGCCAGGCACGGAGCTTCACCCTCTGTCCTCCGCTGCTGCAGCTGGGCCCAGAGCCTTGTCTGGAGTCCTCTGCCATGGCAGC
>NW_015326534.1:0-231 GCF_001447785.1 Gekko japonicus
GTCCCATTCATATGTGCACACATTTCACTGTATCTGTTCTGTGGAAACTGGCAGGGGAATGTGTAAATGGGATCCCGTGAACAGTGGTGCGCCTGAAGTGATTGAGCAATGGGAATGTTCCATGTGTGAGGACCCTTTCAGATGTGCAAGTCATTGCTTGCATCTGTCACACCAAGAACATGTCCTTTGGACAGCTAAATACAGAAGGAGGAGGAGAAGGAAAAGGAGGAG
>NW_015326535.1:0-231 GCF_001447785.1 Gekko japonicus
GCTAATTACTGTATTTGTTTTTAATTGTGATCTTTACTGGTGAATGTTTTACTAGTGTACGTAGCCCTGAGCCTTGTTTTACCGGGAAGGGTGGTTCCCAAAAAATTTAATTTATAAACAAATAAATAAATAATAATGAACAGAAGTTTCCCGGGTTCCATGGTTTGCCACTCCCAACTGTATGCCAGTCCTTGCTTGGTGTTATAGGTAGGGACTCTGGGGCAAGGGATG
>NW_015326536.1:0-231 GCF_001447785.1 Gekko japonicus
AGCAATTTCTGCTTTTCATGCTCCAATAGAGGGGACTTCAGTGTTTTCCCATCCAATGTCAAAGGCATTCTTAAAGGGTTTGGCAAATTTATTCCCTCCAGTCCCCTCCATTGTACCTCAGTGGTCGCTTCCACTAGTGCTTTCACAGTTAATGAGACCTCCTTTTGAACCCATGGGGACTTGTTCCTTGCAGGAACTTACATGGAAGACAGCCTTTTTGGTGGCTATAAC
>NW_015326537.1:0-231 GCF_001447785.1 Gekko japonicus
ATGAAATTACCTCATACTGAATCAGACCACTGCTCTGTCAAGGGCAGTATTGTCTTTAATATCACTTACTACCGGATGCGGTAAGCTGGGGATGTCAAGGATTCAATTTGGGAACTTCTATATGCAAAAGATGTTGTACCACTCAGCCACAGCTCTACTGCTGGACCAGAAAGATAATGCACGATTAAATCAGCACAAATTGACTCTTCCTGCCCCATCCTATCAATCTTT
>NW_015326538.1:0-231 GCF_001447785.1 Gekko japonicus
CCCTATCATCCTTCAGTACTCCTTTTATGTTTTATGTGTTCATAAGTGTGCCATTGTGTAGCCAAATTGATGAAAAGTATAGCTTTGAAATATATGTAGTTAGTGTAGAAGTGCTCAAGGGACCCAGATGCCCAAATAGCACTAAAATTAGATCAAATCACCTTATTATCTTCAGATCTAATTTTTAAGCTTTACTATCATGGTGGACTGTGACAGCAGCCATGAAATTAA
>NW_015326539.1:0-231 GCF_001447785.1 Gekko japonicus
ACTCGCCAAGTGAAATAACAGGGCATCTGGCTCATTTTCTGGAAATGTATAGTTGCTGCCCTTTCCAGCAGTGCCATTGAGACAGAGAAGGAGGCGCGGTGTCATTGCAGAGATTACAGGAGGGGAGAGGGAGAGGAATGTGAATTTAGAATGTTGACAAAATAGTAACGATTAGTGGAAACTGGCTCAAGGACTCTTGTAGCGTTTAAGACCACATGATGAGGGGATGTT
>NW_015326540.1:0-231 GCF_001447785.1 Gekko japonicus
GACAGGCCCTGCAGTCAGGCAAACATTAGCTGAGTGAGAAGACTGAAGCAGTAAGAAACTCTGGTTAGGCCAAGAAGCCATTCCAGTGATAGAGAGATGTAGGTTCTCCATGAAGTAAGGGCCTGGAGGGGGGAGCAGAAAAGGGAACTACAACTCTGATCAGAGAAGATGGAGTCTGAAGCTGGGAGAGGAGAGCAGTAACACGGAGGTCTGCTCTGTTGGACAAAAAAA
>NW_015326541.1:0-231 GCF_001447785.1 Gekko japonicus
GCAGCATCCCAGGTGGACTTGACAGTGCTTCCAAAGTCCCAGAGCATCCCCCACTACCAGGTGAAGTGTGTCTGTCAGACAGACGATGCCCTTGAGACTCACAGCTCTCACCACTGCCTGCATGTTGGTGCCAGTGTCCATTACCATACGTTTGTGCCACCCAACCACTCCCTTGGGTTACTCTGGATCATGGTAGAGATGATTGCTGCTGTGTGGTCTGCATCCATCCCC
>NW_015326542.1:0-231 GCF_001447785.1 Gekko japonicus
GTTTGTTTGTTTGTTTACCATCACACACATGTACACTGGATAGGCAGAAGAGGACAAAGGCATAAATGAAGCGGCAGAACTTCGGATGACACACAATGCACCAGAGCAGAGCTCTCTGTGACGCTGGGGAATCAAAGACGGAACCACAGAGAATTTCTGACGCATCAGTTCTCGTTCAGCAAGAAGACCACGTAATTTGGGACTAGTATTTTTCGCTCCATAAGACGCACC
>NW_015326543.1:0-240 GCF_001447785.1 Gekko japonicus
GGGAAAGTGGCAAACCTAACGAGGATGCATTTTTAAGAATGAAAATGGCCATGCAGATGTATCTTCTCTTGCCAATATAACAGTATGCTTGTTTTGTTGTTGTTCAGTCGCACAGTCGAGTCCGACTCTTTGCGACCCCATGGACCAGCTCCCGCTAGGCCCTCCTGTCTTCCGCTGTCCTCTGAAGTTTGCTCAACTTCATGTATGTTTGTTACTACATCTGTTTATTAATGCATGTAT
>NW_015326544.1:0-231 GCF_001447785.1 Gekko japonicus
TCTGCCCCCCCCATCTCTGATGGGGTCTCTTTCATTTCCTGGTAGAGACGGCCACATGTGAGCGGGTTCCCGATCTGAGCTTGTTAGGCAACTCCTCTCCCCTCTTTTTCAAAAAAGAGATCCATTAGGCGTAATGATATAATTGGCCCTTTCAGCGAAAGCTTGTGCGGTGGGTTTTTGTTTTTGCTTTTTGAAGAAACAGGATGCTGCCGCTGATTAATATCTCCCCCC
>NW_015326545.1:0-231 GCF_001447785.1 Gekko japonicus
TTAAGGTGTGGTGACTTCCTTCTTCCCTACAGGCTCTCTTCCTCAAACAAAGAGACAGTCTTGTCTTTCCTTCCCCCTCATGGAGCAGGAGTTAATTCAGGAGAACCCTGTCTTCAGGGAGTGCCCATTCAAGAAACGTCTGCTGTTATCATAGGAGGACACATGACTTGGAGCCTCCCAATATTTTATGGTTAGGTTACATAGCCTTATACTGAATCAGACCATTGGTCC
>NW_015326546.1:0-231 GCF_001447785.1 Gekko japonicus
CGTGGTAGCCATTTTGTGGCTGACTATTCCTCCTGTGGCAGCCATTTTGTGGCTCTGTGCCCCACGCTGTCTCAGAATTCCAAATATGTGCCACAGTCTTACAAAGATGAAAGCCCCCTGGGTTAAGAGTGTCAAACAAGGACCTGGGATTTGAATCCCAGTCTTTCTTTCTAGTACATATCCTCGGGCCGGTTGTTCTCTGTCAGCCTGATCTACCTCACAGGGCTGTTG
>NW_015326547.1:0-231 GCF_001447785.1 Gekko japonicus
ATGTGATTGGGCTAGCCTGGGCCATCCAATCAAACCTCTTCCATTCGGAAGACCAAATCTGTCATGTGACTTTTTTCCATTTGTGTTTTTCTCAGTCTCTGCATCACAGTGGCTTGCAGTGTCCATTCAAGTGTGAACTTCTGCTGCATAGACCTTGACTATATTTATGACTGCAGAAACAAATGTGCAGATCTCTTGAACTGTAGTATATCCACGTGCTTTGTGGTCCTC
>NW_015326548.1:0-231 GCF_001447785.1 Gekko japonicus
AAGGCAGGGATACTTTCCCAGCTACCTTTTGGTGGGGAGGCCACCGGTTTGCTGGCCCGGCTGAAGAAGAGAGCGCCGGGCTTCAGAGAGGCGGAGTTGCTGTCCTCGTCCTTCACCTTGAACTGGCCCAGCTTGGTCACCTTCTGGAGGTTGAGTGAGAAAAGAGGAGAACGAGGGGTTAAAATCGTAGAGTACGCTCAGAAGGTGCTTAAATCCTGCAAGCTGGCCAAA
>NW_015326549.1:0-231 GCF_001447785.1 Gekko japonicus
CCTTCCACTTTTTCTTGACAAGAGCCCTTGAGGTCCTGCGGACCAACTCCAGCGCCGAGTGCCACGAAACGAACAGCCATCTCAAAGGCTTCCATTTCACGGCAAAACGCGGCCAGAAGGTCCGTTTTGGGTACTTTGCTTCCTCGTCGCTGAACAGGACCGAGGCCACGATTTCCTGGGAGGACACCTTCTTCACCATTAGGACCTGCTACGGGGCCTCCATCAAGGAGT
>NW_015326550.1:0-231 GCF_001447785.1 Gekko japonicus
GCAATGATGCGACACAAATGAGCACCTTCCTGGGTAAGACTGAACAAGTTGTTTGTCGAGGATTCAGCAGAATACAGATTATCCGATGAATCGATTTCCCTTACAAGGTTCTGTTTGACACATACCACAATACATTTCATTTATTTCCATTCCAAAAGAAAGCGCACTGTCTAGGGCTTTGCTTACATCACTTTAAGTGTTGTATTATAACTGGGCAGGAGAATTATTGTT
>NW_015326551.1:0-231 GCF_001447785.1 Gekko japonicus
ATAGTAACGGTAACTCTTCCGTCGGGTTTCAGGATGGCACTGATGTATTGAATCTGCTGCAGTGGATGCAATTGGGACTTTGGATAGTTGACCTTGAGGCCAAGCGTGGCCAGAAGGGACAGAGCTTCTTCGATATTGGCGAGCAGTACCTGTCATGATGAAGCCACCAACAGCCAGTTGTCTACATACGGGTAGACATATTCCTCTCAGCCGTAGGAAGGCTGCAACGAC
>NW_015326552.1:0-231 GCF_001447785.1 Gekko japonicus
AAATCTTTATGCCATTGTGTTTGGTAGTAGTGTGGGTTTATAGGGTCTGTTTCAAGTAGGATTTGATATAATTTGGCTATTAAACCTTTCTTTTTACAGGGTTTGGTAAGTAACAGTTCAAATTTCGTAAGGGGTTTCGATAGTGTGTGTTTAAATTCAGTAGTGTATAGTAAGTTTTGAAGTTGGAGGTATTCAAACCAGCTAATGTGTATTTTATATTTGTTTTCCAGG
>NW_015326553.1:0-231 GCF_001447785.1 Gekko japonicus
AGTTCAGAGTCTTAACCACTTGAGCCACGCGGCCTCAATGCAAGATGTAAAAGGCCAAGCCTAATATCTAACTTGCAAAATCTTGACTTCCAGCTATCAGATTGAACAGCAATTCCTTGCTTACACACTGCTAGGGCCAGGGACGGGCGCTCACTCAATTTGCAATGTCCTGCTTTCCCACTGCTAGGGGCAGGGGCAGGTACTCAATCAGCCATGTGGCTCTCAGGTTAC
>NW_015326554.1:0-231 GCF_001447785.1 Gekko japonicus
GGATACAAGGAGCTGCTGGGTTGGAATTATATGTATGCTTGATACCTTCAGGCCAGGGCTCAAGACAGACTAGGAGTAGTTAGCTTCTACAGAAAGTCATTGATCCTCATTAGAAGTTTAGATTCATTAATCTTGCTTTGAAGTAGTCTCTGGCTCACAAAGGCTTCTGTCACAATAAATACAGTTGTTTTTAAGGGGCTTCTAGACCTAGGGATGCCAGCCTCCAGGTGG
>NW_015326555.1:0-231 GCF_001447785.1 Gekko japonicus
TTCCCAAGATGACATCAGTATTTCTTTATAGATCTTACTGTTCTACTTTGACACGGTTATTTACCATTAATGGAGTCCCACCTCCTGTACAGAACACACAAGTTGTAGGGCGTTGGTTCCAGAGGCCTCCCGGTCAGTAAGGGACGTGCAGAATGGACTGGGGCTTGCAGTGAGGTTTGGACAAAGAGAAATTTGACCAAGGGAAATTTTTCTCCCACTCCCAAAATACTA
>NW_015326556.1:0-231 GCF_001447785.1 Gekko japonicus
CCTTCCTCCCACCATACATCTCAGGGATGAGTGAGTGACCGATCTGGCCAACAGTTTTTCTACCTGAACGCTTTTATGTCCTGCGAGAAGACAAGGTTAGCAGCAGATGAGAAAAACTGGGATGGGAAGGGCTGCAAAAGATCTCTATGTTGCTTGAGAGTAAAGAACGGTTTCAGTGCAGCTATACAGAGGGTGGGGTGGAGACCGACCATCCTCCGCCGAGTGCAAGGA
>NW_015326557.1:0-231 GCF_001447785.1 Gekko japonicus
AAGATCTGATGAGATTGGGCTATCCTGGAACATCCAGCTCAGGGAAAATATGATAGTTTTATTAGACTGCATCCAACCAGTTGCAAGTAAGTGTCCACTGTTTTTCCTTTCTTCAGCAGTCCCTTTAGACCGGGGTTTCCCAATCTTTAGAATCCTGCGGGCACCGCTGGAATTCTGACGCAAGGTACTGGGCACATCCACAAAATGGCTACTGTGAGAGGCTGAACCACA
>NW_015326558.1:0-231 GCF_001447785.1 Gekko japonicus
TGTGCTTTATGGACCAATTTTGTGTTCTTGGTGGGCCCTCCTTGTGGGTGTACTGTTGACAGCCAAAATGCATTTACCTGACAACGGCCACATTTTGAATGTCTCCCGACGGCGATCAGCACAGACCACCCCCACAGCGGTCGCAGCACATTGCTGGAGTTTAATCAGAAGACTTTACTAATCTATGTAGCCAAATCTGGCACAGGAAGTTCCAAAAGATTGGGGGGGGGG
>NW_015326559.1:0-231 GCF_001447785.1 Gekko japonicus
TGTTAAGTAACCGACTTAACAATTTCCTTAGTGACTAGAAGGAAGGCTGGAAACAGGAAGAACAGGAAAGCACGCCTGAAATGGAATGGCTGCCGAATTTCGCCAGAAGCACCATTCTGGGGCCACTTTGGATGTTCGTACTTCGATAAAACACTTGTGAAATCTCAAGTGTGGCACAAAAAGACTCCCCCTAGGCCAGCATAGCCTTAAAAGCAAGACAAGCACAAGCTC
>NW_015326560.1:0-231 GCF_001447785.1 Gekko japonicus
GGGGACCACGTTGGGGACCCCCGTGCTTCCACTGTTCTCCAGCTTGATTTGGGAAACCCATTGATCTCCACCCGATCCGCCACTTGGGCAGGGCCACTTTTGCTCCCCGCAACTAAACAGAACAGGCAGCAGGATATGCTGGGTGGGATGAGCTGTGATTTGGGGTGCACAGTGGGAAATGTCACTGCCTGTGAAGAAATAGATTTTTTTTCTTTGGAGGTTTGAAATGAG
>NW_015326561.1:0-231 GCF_001447785.1 Gekko japonicus
GTGAACCGTAGAATAGAGCTGTGTTGGTCAGAAGCAGCAGAAAAAAAAATCTGAGTCCAGTGGTACGTTTAAGTCCAACAAAGTTTAATCCTGGATATGAGCGTTCGTGTGCATGCGCACTTCTTGAATATGCACAAGTATATATATTGCACTAGCAAATGGACACTCCTCTGGCAGTATCTGGAAGGAAGTTCTCCAATGACCCCACCCACTTTAAAAAACACTTGGCGG
>NW_015326562.1:0-231 GCF_001447785.1 Gekko japonicus
TCAATTTTCCCTTTAACAAATATGTAGCGTCCATGAGAGTCAGTTAAGATTGAACCCAGTATGAAGTTAAGTGCTTTTGAAAGTAAAATGGCAGAACTTCCGGGTTGCAGTGCAGTGAGGAGGAGGCTGCTTGGACCTGCTCCTCAGCACTGCCGACTCTCTGATACATTTAACAGAACTCTGGGGGTTCC
Source organism: Gekko japonicus (assembly GCF_001447785.1). Taxonomy (NCBI): domain Eukaryota; kingdom Metazoa; phylum Chordata; class Lepidosauria; order Squamata; family Gekkonidae; genus Gekko; species Gekko japonicus. Next base: position 192 of record NW_015326562.1, read on the forward strand.
CAAGTTCTACTAGACCTCCTGGGGAGAGGTCTGGAGCAGG
>NW_015326563.1:0-231 GCF_001447785.1 Gekko japonicus
AGTGAGTCTAAGGTGCCTTCCTCCAACTGAGGTGCCTTCCAACTTTATCCAGTTGGAGGATGGCTGCTTAGATGATGGTTGGATCCACCCTAGTTCTTACCTCCCTGAAAAACTGGAAGAAAAGTAGAGCATCTATACCTGACATCCTTGCCAAGTGGTCACATCTTCCCCTGCCAGGAAGCCCAGTCCTTTATCTGAACTCCTAGACAATCTGTCCCTGAGCATCCTCAA
>NW_015326564.1:0-231 GCF_001447785.1 Gekko japonicus
TCAATTGTTTTATATTCATTTAATTAAAATTATTAATTTAAATTTTAAAAAAACAACAACACGAGTATTATATGCAGATGAGGGGAAAATACCTCCCTCCATGCTCGCACCAAGCCGGGAAGGGAAACGACTGACCTTGATTATCGTCTGATACTTCTGGATCCTGTTTATGGGTCTCTCCAGATAATGCTGCAGAGGGAGCACGGGTGGCTGGGATGGGTCCTCGCCAGA
>NW_015326565.1:0-231 GCF_001447785.1 Gekko japonicus
CTGGGTGAAAGGTGTCCCTTGGGGTAGCAAGGCGGCGATTCCATTTATTTTCAAGGGTGCTGACTGTATCCCTCTTTTGGCAGCGCTTTTCGCCACTCGGAGATCTTGCTGGCATCACACCACTGTGAACAGCTGGGGTTGCACCTGAATTCTGCAAGAGATTCGGGCTCCGCGAAAAATTCATTTGATTTATATTTCTCCTGGCATTCAGATTCCCAGATTCCACAAAAC
>NW_015326566.1:0-231 GCF_001447785.1 Gekko japonicus
TGCCAGCCCTGTTTCACCTGAGATCCCTTTAACTGGAGATGCCAGGCCTCAATGCCGCCTCTCTGTGCCTGCAAAGCAAAGCATCTGCTTTACGGTAGAGATTTGATTCAAAGCAACCCCAGAGGGCTCTCTGTCTAAGTGGACTTCAACTGCCTGTTCTACAGTCTATAAAAACATTGTACAAAGCCTCAGAAGTCCACTTAGAAACGAAGAAGAAGAGGAGGAGGAGGA
>NW_015326567.1:0-231 GCF_001447785.1 Gekko japonicus
ATTTTTTTCCTTTTTAAGTGTTTATCCTCTCTTCTTTTATATGAGTTTCTTGTAGGCAGATTATGTTTGCCTTTGTTTTGGTTAATTGATGGAAAATTCTATTTCTTTTCTGCGGTCCATTTAGACCGTTTACATTTATTGAGAGTAGCTTTAAGTTTCTAATTGCCATTGTGTTTATTTTTACTGCTGTTATTTTGGTTCCTGTTTTGGTATCTGGTTTGCATTTGGAAT
>NW_015326568.1:0-231 GCF_001447785.1 Gekko japonicus
GTTCACAGATTATCCACCAACCAATACGCAGGGATGGTCAAATGTCCCACTGATTGGACCCTAGCAGTTCTGCAGAAAACACCGTTAACACCTTCCTTTGTGTGACATACTACTTCAGTGGGTGATCAGCAAGTGACACCCATGGTATGGATAATTTTAAAATTGTGTTTTTATTAAAACTATTGTATTAAACTTTGTCATCCCCTTTCATTTCCCATTATTTATTTATTT
>NW_015326569.1:0-231 GCF_001447785.1 Gekko japonicus
ATGATGGCTTATGAAAAAGAAATGGACATGGTGGAGAACTTATACATAGACCTTATTTGTAATGAAATGTTAGGGTAAGATGTTGGAGTCTGTTAAATTGTATATCCTCTTTTATGTTATGGTTTGGGATTGTTGCATCGCTATTTAGGGGTGTTATGTTGATTTTCAAGACTGAAACTGGAAGATATGATTAAAATAAATGAAATATTGGTCTTTATTTGGGTTATAGTA
>NW_015326570.1:0-231 GCF_001447785.1 Gekko japonicus
CCCCTTCTGACAGCTTGAGGATCCTGAAAAGGAGTGAAAAGTCAATTTACATTTACCAAGCAAGAATTTTGAGAACAGGAACTTTTCCTTCTATGTATTTGACATTTTGAGAGGGAAGATCCTTACCCCCTTGGCGGAGGTCACAACCTAGAGAATTTCATTCCAGTTGGAAGGGAGGAGTTGCACCTATAAATGTGTTTCCCATTGAAATCAATGGAAAAGATTATATTG
>NW_015326571.1:0-231 GCF_001447785.1 Gekko japonicus
CTGTGCGACTGAACAACAACAAATCCCTGAGCCCACCAGACACCTCCCCAGCTGGGGCAGGTGCACAAAAATCCCACTCAGGGGGGAGTGTCTGGGTCCTCAGACGAGGAACCTACTGGCTTTGCCTCTCTGCCTGGCTGTGGCAGAGGTACAGGGGGTGGGTCAGACCCCTGAGCCCACTGGATATCTCCCCAGCTGGGAAAGGTGCACAAAAATTCCACTTCGGGGTGA
>NW_015326572.1:0-231 GCF_001447785.1 Gekko japonicus
TCCCTCCCTTCCCTAGAACCTTTCAGTATGTTTGCATAAGACAAAGGATGAGTAGAGGCTTTAGCCTGCAGAGAGGCTTTCTCCTGAGGTTTCTCTTCCCCTCCTAATCCTTCTGTTCTCTCTAAATGTTGGGCCGTATGTTTGATTTCCAAAGTTTTAGTACCTAAATCTAGGGGCGTTGAAGATACCTGACCTAATAATGATTCCTTTAATGGTTCCTTTAATGGTTCC
>NW_015326573.1:0-231 GCF_001447785.1 Gekko japonicus
CAGAAAGCATTAAATGCCTTCTGAGCCCACTTCCGGGTCACGGGTCATGGCGAAGCAACACAAGTGAACTCAGGAGGCATTTAAATGTCTTCTCAGCCCACTTCCAGATCGCGCTGCTGCTGTGGTGTGACACCAATGAGCTCAGGAGGCATTTAAATGTCTCCTGAGATCACTCACTGCATGCAGCAGTGGTGGTGACATGGCTTCAAAGGGTTCCCTGGGCACCAGCAT
>NW_015326574.1:0-231 GCF_001447785.1 Gekko japonicus
CCCAACCCAGAGCTGGGAACCCTAATTCAGAACTATCTCTGCCGCGTTTAGTTTCAACAGGCTCTGTGTGGGGCTGTACCAGCCATGACTGAGGGAAGCCTGAGAGAACGAAAGAATGTGGCCCGGCATGGCTGTCTCTTGATCAGGCCTTCGGAAGACACCTGACCTGACCTGAGGCTTTGACTACGGCCACCTTTTAACTGAGCAAATTACAGGCTCTGTACTGTGTTC
>NW_015326575.1:0-231 GCF_001447785.1 Gekko japonicus
AGATGACTTTGTAGGACCCTTCCAACTCTTATTCTATGATTCTATGATCTTTTCTTGGGGGGGGGGATTTAACTCCCTCAATGCATTTTCCCCCCAGATTTTTCTGCAAACCTGGGAGGGTCCCCCAAGTTTGTAGGAAAATCAGTTGAGTTTCGGTATGGCTCCAGTCTGTGGATTTAGATATCCACAGAGGGGGAACCACACTTCACCATTAGATATATAGATGTTTTT
>NW_015326576.1:0-231 GCF_001447785.1 Gekko japonicus
AACCGCTGTGTGGATTCTAGTGTGGATAAAAGGTTTCCTGATGCAATCAGATTCCTACTGTCTGCAATCCACTTTCCCCCCATTGGAAGGAATCATTCTGGGGGGGAAAAGTCCAGAACCATTTTATTACCACCCCGTGCGATGAAACGTCCATTTGGATTTCATGCTTCCCCACAGGAATCCCACAGGGTCCGATCCTTCACTACCACCGTCTTCTGGACCATGCCGAGA
>NW_015326577.1:0-231 GCF_001447785.1 Gekko japonicus
CCAGAGATTTACTAATATTGGGAAACCTTGCACAGTATAATTCCCTGCCCTGCTGCCTAAAGCCGTGCAGTCTGCTGTGCTGCCTTATTTTGTGGACCTCAGACCAAGGGAGTACCCGAATAAAAGAAGTCAATCACTGCCTTTCCGTCATCTGAGCTTTAACAGGGGCCACTACAACTACTGCTTCTTAGAGGGATTCAGTAGCTAGAAGTCCAGAAACTTAGCCAAGGC
>NW_015326578.1:0-231 GCF_001447785.1 Gekko japonicus
CTTGAAAACAGCAGCGACAGCATCTCTGAACGTGCAATCTGGTGTGCTAAAATTATATTTTCGCAGTGGAGATCATCCCCTGTCAGACACAGAAGTCGGGGATGAGATTCAGGGCCCAAACGAGTGAGCCTGATCACATATTTAATCCAATTATTCTGTGCAGACTGGGTTCCCAACCTTCAGGTGTTACTTAGTAAGGGAGAACAACCATGATATGATAACGAAATCTTG
>NW_015326579.1:0-231 GCF_001447785.1 Gekko japonicus
GCCGCGATTCAACGAGACTTGGCTGCCCTGTGTATGATTTTAAATCTGCATATCAAATCCGCATTTTACAGAGGACATCAGACCGCCGCATACACTTTTAAAAAAGATAATACAACCTGATGAAGGTTCCAGAGAATGAAGAAGCTTACACACAGTTTTGAAGAAGAGTTGGGTTCTATACCCCACTTTTTTTTACCCTAATGAATCTCAAAGCGACATACAATTGCCTTC
>NW_015326580.1:0-231 GCF_001447785.1 Gekko japonicus
AGCTGTCGGGTATGATGGAGTCATTTTCTAAAGGGGCAATGCTAACCTCCCAGACCTTGGCCTTGTTGTTAGATAGGATTAAGGACATTGACAACAAGGTAACTGCTGTGAAGGAAGCTATCAATAACTTGGCTACTGCATATAACTTAGGCAGAGCTGGAGTTAAATCACGGACTGAGACGACGACTGTTAGGAAATCAGTTGCAGGCAATTTAACATTAGAGAGTGATA
>NW_015326581.1:0-231 GCF_001447785.1 Gekko japonicus
GACCATAATGTTTTAAAATAATTCCTTGCCTACACAGTTTATCATCTGCACAGTGATGATATCTGCTCCCGATGCAACCGTTTAAAAAATCTGCTCGGCCGATAAGAAGCATCGTGAACAGAAGTGCTACTTGATCCCACCCACTTGCTAAAAATACTTGGCGGGCACCAGGATTCCCACGGGCACAAGGTTGGGGGCCCTGGGCTGGAGGGTTGGACTGGGACTAGGCAG
>NW_015326582.1:0-231 GCF_001447785.1 Gekko japonicus
GAGGAAATATCACCAAAGGCCAGGGAATTTATATGACTCAGGACTCCATATGGGCCTTAATTTCAAAGGTGGTGGAAACTCACAAATTTCCAGTTACTGGAGATCTTATAAACCTGCAAAGTGTCTACACAAATAAACACAAGGGGACAAGTCAATAAAGAAATCAACTGGAAATAATTTATCTTATTTTGGCAGCAAGGTCAACCCCAGAAAGACCAACAACAACAATAA
>NW_015326583.1:0-231 GCF_001447785.1 Gekko japonicus
GGGCATGTGTGCAAGGCATGGGCTTTGCTAATCCCAGTACCGGTTACCAATACAGTCTCTATATCAACAGGATTGATAGGCTAGAATTAAGTAACGTAAAGAGAGCTCACTCAGAGCTGCTAGACTTGGGAAGTGGGAAGCCGAAGAACATTGGGACCCAGGCAAACTGGAAGCCTCTGATTACTTTCCTTTATTTGGAGATTATGTGTTGCAAGGTAGGACAGTAAATAC
>NW_015326584.1:0-231 GCF_001447785.1 Gekko japonicus
AAGGGAACCTTTACCTTTACCTAACTAGTCATTCCTTCCACTGAAATTTAGATTGTTTTTAAAAAAAGCAATATTTAATATCAAAGAGATTAATTAAAGCATTGTCAGATTTATTGGAGAGAAATCACAGTTATTGATCTATATTTCAGGTCAATCTTTTTAAAAGATTCACCAGACTAGCATAAATGCTCCTCCAAGGACATGAGCCTGCTTCATGCCAAGCCTTGTTTT
>NW_015326585.1:0-231 GCF_001447785.1 Gekko japonicus
TCCACAACGGGCCTTTTTCCTAGTAATTACATAAACCTATTTAATAGATGCGTATATGCCAAAGGCCCAAACTCCTTTTGCTATCCAAAGACGATTTTTAAGAACACCCCAGGCTTATTAACATTACATGTAAGAGGTACATCCCTAATTACTGGTAGATTTAATTACAGGTCACTCCAAGGACAGGGCTGAAACCATGTATACAGGCTTCATTTTTCTTCCCAATGGTGT
>NW_015326586.1:0-231 GCF_001447785.1 Gekko japonicus
TTATAAGTTTTTTTGCCTCCAAATTTTTTATGTTTGTTTTCTAAAATTTTAATACTAGTTAACAATTCGTTCATAATTTTTTGTTTATTTTTCTTATAGGATGATGCTATAGAAATCAAGTTACCTCTCATGGTAGCTTTAAAGGCCTCCCAGATAGAGAGCTGAGATGCCGGACATTCTGCATTGAATTTAAAATATTCATCGATTTTCCCTTTTACCTCTTCTTTAATA
>NW_015326587.1:0-231 GCF_001447785.1 Gekko japonicus
ATAAATTCAGGCTTGCAGTCTTTGAAACCTCTGTAGCTATTGGCTGCAGACACTCTGGCTCATTGCATTGAAATAAGCCTTACCTAGGCATTGGCTCAGCTGGTGGGGTGTTACAGAATGTTTACAAGTATTCCAATAGTTCAATTAAAAAAAACAAAACACCTGTCAGCACACAGGGAGAGATGGGGCTGCATGTGCTTGGAGGGAAGAAGCACACAGAGAAGTGGGTAG
>NW_015326588.1:0-231 GCF_001447785.1 Gekko japonicus
CTTAAAAACCTGGAATGAAATTAAAATACGATTTTACAATAAGATTCCAAAAAGGGTTGCTCCCCTGGAAGCCCTCTCAAGCCCAAATTTGATGTCTAAGACCTGAAAGGCAAGCTATGAAGTTCTTTTGGATAACAATAATGAATTGAAATCGCAAGACATGCTACAACAACTGGGTATTGGTCTGTCATGGTGGGACAGGAACCAATTGGAGTCTAGATACGCTAAAGA
>NW_015326589.1:0-231 GCF_001447785.1 Gekko japonicus
CAACACAGACATCAAGTGCATTTCCTGGACACCACTATGCAGTGGACACATAAGCACTATCTTATATTGAAAATGCACTGACCATCAAACATACCTGTATGCTTCCAGCTACCTTTTGGAACATATAAAGCAATGCATAGTCTACATAGTCAAGCAGTGTGGTTCAGTTGTATTTGTTGCAGTTCCCGAGACAGAGATTCCCATTTGAAGGATTTACAAAAACATTTTTTT
>NW_015326590.1:0-231 GCF_001447785.1 Gekko japonicus
AATTAGTGGTCTGTCAGCTTGTCTAAATCAGCTGCCGCAAAAATAACCTGCATTCTTGCACCTACAGATAATGTAAATGCAAAGATGCTGGCGGAGGTGGGGCAGTCAAAGTAGAGTAGCCAGGCATCAGCAGAACAGCTATATGAACCATCCCTCAGACCCTGAGTGAGAGGTTGTCTTGAATTCAGCCACGGTGTCCTGAAGGTGAAGGGCATTTAGATTTTCAGAAGA
>NW_015326591.1:0-231 GCF_001447785.1 Gekko japonicus
GAGTTTCCCAGCCTGGATCTGGTAACCCCGCCCCCATTCCCCACTGGCAGTCAGGGGGACCTGGGGACCCTATACTCTTGAAAGGGTCCATGAAGCTTTATTCTTTCAAAAAAATCTCTCCCATATAACAATTTTCTGTAGGACAGTGGCTAAGAGACTCTAAAGTGCAGATTTTGGTCAAATCCTGCAGGGCAGTTCTTACATTCACAATGTCAGAAATATTGGACCCAT
>NW_015326592.1:0-231 GCF_001447785.1 Gekko japonicus
CAACTGCCTGAACACATAGCCATTCTTCCTAGTAAATGTGTAGAGACCAAATTTGTAACTGAAGGTTTGCACTATAATAAATTTAATACAGAATCCTTGGAAAGTAAAGGTAAGCTGACCATTAGTCTGGGTACACACCTGAAGTAAAAATTACAATGTGATGTCAGTCAAATAAAGAAGTACAGGATGACAAAAGCATACCTGTGTAGAACTTTGGGGATATATGCTGTT
>NW_015326593.1:0-231 GCF_001447785.1 Gekko japonicus
CGTTCAAGAGGCTGGAGTGTGCCCCTAGAAAAGGAAAGGCAACAGGAGGTCTGGACTCTTTTGGCAGGAGAGCAAGAGACAAAAGGTGGGAGCCCAGCGATAGAGGTTAATGATTAGAAACAGCACGGGGAGAATAAACAGACACGATTTTCTCTCTCGCAATCCAGGAGTTCAAGGCCAGCCACAGACACCAAGGGGTACTTCAGCACCAATGTTCCCTCTAAGCTGAGT
>NW_015326594.1:0-231 GCF_001447785.1 Gekko japonicus
CCCCCCCTCCCCCTCCTCCATTTTATATATAACGCTTAGAGTTTCTTGAACAATTAAACATCTTTGGTTCAGGCGACTTACAAAACTTCAGTTGCAAATGCATTTGATTTGGGGCTAAAAATAATCTTTTCCTAAGCATGGCAACAGGCAATTCATGTTGCTTCTCCATTCTTAGGAATACTTTGAGAAAATTCTTTTTCAGATGCTTAACATAAGAACATAAGAGAAGCC
>NW_015326595.1:0-231 GCF_001447785.1 Gekko japonicus
TGGCCAGAACTGCGGCAGCTGGAGACTACAGTTGAGACAGCGTTCAGTTAGGAGAATTCATCAACTCCTGTGGATTCAGTGCATACGGGATCTCTGGCCCAGTGGAAATCATTGGATAATTCCTTTTTTGGAGCATCTTTGTGCCTGATAGAACTTTGAGTTTATTGTATTTCCCTTGTTTGTATGTAAGGACTGGATATAATTGAATTGTTACATCATTGACTTGTTATT
>NW_015326596.1:0-231 GCF_001447785.1 Gekko japonicus
TTCTACAAAAAGAGCCCTGGATGGGGGTGCATTACGGATGGGCAACAGCTGATGTCAGATGTGGGATGGCATCACTCTCTCCCCCTTTAATTTTTGGGACAGAATCTAATGCACACTTCCACAGACCTGCCCAATAGGCGGCAAATGGTGCAGGCTAGCCTTCAGATCTTAGGCTAGATCTTCAGATCTCAGAAGCTCAGAAGGTCAGCCCTGGTTAGTAGTTAGATGGGA
>NW_015326597.1:0-231 GCF_001447785.1 Gekko japonicus
TTAACTGGAGATACTAGGGATTGAATCTGGGACCTTCTGCACATACAGTTGCCTAGTTCATTTATGCCTTTAGCAAGTTTAGACAAACACTCCAATACCTTCTCAAAGTCACCAGAATATCAAACACCCTAAATGTTACATCAGCATCATTCTTTTGGACCTAAGGCCAAGCTACTAGCAAGAGACTAAGCATATGGGAATTTACTCACAACATGAGGCAAAACTACCCAG
>NW_015326598.1:0-231 GCF_001447785.1 Gekko japonicus
GCACTCACAAGAAGGCAGTGGAAGGGTGTAAGTGCTGGTATCAAAAGAGATGCATGAGTAGGGAGTCAGCAGTAGTGGGCTCCACCAGAAGTCACAGGCCCTGGCAGCTGTTCCACCTCAGGTTATGCTGAAGCTGGCCCTGAATATTTGATGCAGTTTTTCCTAGAAGTGGTAGAAGCCTGGAGTTCCTGCCAATCTCCCACTAAATCCTAAGCGGGGGGGGGGGGGGGG
>NW_015326599.1:0-231 GCF_001447785.1 Gekko japonicus
TGCTTAAAGAGCCTTCTCCTGGTGGTACCCCCAAACAGGATGGTCCATTTGGCAAGAGTTAGGTCCTGCACATTCTCTGATGGTGGTGGTGGGTTCCATTCCTCTCAAATGGGCCTACCGAAGTGGGCACAACAGGTGCCTTGCTGCATTCAGGAAGATGTGCGAGCCACATCTGTATTTGGTGAAGGGTCTTTGGCCGCTTCAACTGTATCAGCTTTTAACTGTGTTTAA
>NW_015326600.1:0-231 GCF_001447785.1 Gekko japonicus
CTTAACATTACTGTAGTTGTGTGCATTAGGGATTTCATGTAAACACTGTTAAAGGCATCAATAGCCGCTGCTTTAGGCTTTCTTCTTGTATTTTATGTCTTAATCTACATATTTTTCCCATTCTTATTGGCAAATAGCTTTCTCATCCTGAACAATATTGTGGGCTAATTTTTACCAGTCCAAGAGCCATAGAAGCAGTCAAGTTATGTCTAGAAGATAATGGTAAAAAAG
>NW_015326601.1:0-231 GCF_001447785.1 Gekko japonicus
CTAATATTTTCAAATGTTACTGTGGTAGAACAACCCCCACCAAGAATTCACTTCTGTTTCAATTATTGTGACTGTCCTCTGTCCATGCATAGGAGAACTGCTGCTAAATGATAGCTGGCAGAAGGGAAGAAAATTGCAGATAGGAACCATAAAGCTACCAGCACAGGGCATTCAGGCTCTTAGACATGCTGATGGCTTACTAACTCATCCCCTGCTAGCAAGTCACACCTA
>NW_015326602.1:0-231 GCF_001447785.1 Gekko japonicus
ATCGAAATTAGGAATCGTTTGCTAACCCTGGCCTCAAATCTCATGCATCCCATGGATTTCTGAAAGCACGCCACTCGGGTCAGAGTGTGTTAAATTTTCACGGCGTATTGACATGTGCTTCATATTTATATTATCCGTACTAAAATATTTCACTTTGTATGTGCCTCGTATAAACAAAGGAAGGATCTGTCCGCTGAGGTTGTTCTCTTGCCTGGTTTTGTCAGGAGGGCT
>NW_015326603.1:0-231 GCF_001447785.1 Gekko japonicus
TCTCTTCTTCTCTTCTTCTTCTGTTTTTAAAAAAAACTCCCATTGCAATGTCTCCCTCTTTTCTGGGAGCCCTGGAGAGTTCTTATCCTGTAAGTCTTTAATCACTTTCTGTAGGAAGTTGCAGAAGCATGCCACTTTCAGGGACAAGCATAGACACACACATGGCCAGACAGTCTCCATGGTTCAACTTTTTGAAAATCGGAACTCAGTGATGGAAGGTATCTAAAGTCT
>NW_015326604.1:0-231 GCF_001447785.1 Gekko japonicus
CGAGCAGGAGGAGCAGTTGGAGATGACCAAGAGAAGGGAAAGGAGAAAGAGGATCTCTTCTTCACATCATCCCGCCTAAAAAGTTTTCCCTGCAGCTGTAGCTCTGCCACTGCATCTTCCTCTCCTGCCTGTCCTTGCCACCACCAGCCTCCTATCCCCATACTTACTCCCCAGTGTGAGTATTCTCTCTCAGGAACAGCTAGTGAGACTAAGAAGGGGAGTAGGAAGAAC
>NW_015326605.1:0-231 GCF_001447785.1 Gekko japonicus
TCATTTGCATGTTCGTTCCCTTCACTGAACTCAGCATGAATGGAATGTTGGCACTCGATCAATCACAACGGCAACAGGTTCTTTCCTGTTGGACTAGAGGTTTTATAGGGATGTATTTATTGTGCATCGTTTATTACCTCTACACAGCAAATTCGGGGATGAGATTTCAATTTTTGCCGGAAAGCAACGAGACAGTGATAAAGGGGTCTGTGGAGAAATGCATATTTTTTT
>NW_015326606.1:0-231 GCF_001447785.1 Gekko japonicus
TGCCCATTCCCTCATTTTGGGAGATCGTCCTACTAAGGGCATTCCAGTAGGATTCCACGTCACCCGAAAGCACATTTTCATCCTGAAAACATTTGTAGATGCAAATTAGTGACAGCTTTTTCTTCTCCCTTGAACCACCCCAGCCAATTAGGCATCCCATGGTGAGTGTCACGGTACGCCAATGATTTGTTTATTTATTTATTTTTTCGGATTTTTATTCCACCTTCCCCA
>NW_015326607.1:0-231 GCF_001447785.1 Gekko japonicus
CCAAAATGTTTCTCTTTACCCAGGCTTTTAAGGGGTACATTTTTAAATACTATTTTAGCCTGGAAATTGTTATTTTAAGCTGCTGTGGTCTACTTGTATGTTTTTATGGTACACTAGTTTTTTTAATGCTGTATTTTAATTGATATCCTTTAATGATTTGGTTTTATTGTTTTTATTTTATAAGTCACCACAAGTAGATTCCTGGAGAGGCAGCATAAAAACTTTCTAAAT
>NW_015326608.1:0-231 GCF_001447785.1 Gekko japonicus
TCCTCTGCTCAGATCGTTCAATCCTGTCCTGGTATCCCCACTGACATGATGATCTTCCCTTTGGAATCTCGTTCGGCTGAATGCCCTTGTTGAGAAGCGGAATCTGAGCATCAGTTGGGAGAAATTAAAACAGATGATAGTGGCTGTCTCTCCAGGCAGGCTAGCTTCTTTTAAAAGTACGGAACAGGCCTCTTTTAAGTGGGTCGCTGATCCCTCTGTATTAACAGATTG
>NW_015326609.1:0-231 GCF_001447785.1 Gekko japonicus
TCTGACCACTAACTCAGGGCTCTCATCCCTGCTCCTACACACACGCCAATAATGAGACATGGAAACTCTCCATTCCTAGCCTGCCCCTCTTTCAGGTTATTTCAACTCTAATCATCCTTCCAGACTTTGGGAGGGGGAGATCTCTCTCAGAACTTGGGTTCTGAGGATCCTATCATTGCACATGGGTGGTGACTACACATGAAAAGATGTCTACCACGAATATTGTCATCC
>NW_015326610.1:0-231 GCF_001447785.1 Gekko japonicus
CCCCCCCCTTGAATTATTGAGACAAATAATTCAATTTGTCTATTCCTATTTAAGGAGTATATATTGATTGTAATAAGACATTGTTAAATGTCCATTTCCCTTCAATTAAAACTTAGAAGTAGATTGATCACTCAGGGGTAGTCCAGTATTTCTAAAAAATAAAATAAAGTAAATCCTTTGCAAATCAACTACAATTTGTCCCGTTGATTAGTAATATAGGTTTGGATCCTT
>NW_015326611.1:0-231 GCF_001447785.1 Gekko japonicus
GGTTCTTGCAAAGGAAGCAATTGAGCAGTGGGTCCCACAAGGACCAGTACTGTTTTTTAAATAAATGATGTGGAATTAGGGGTAAGCAATGGAGTGGCCTGGTTTGTACATGATGTCAGATCATTCAGGATGGTGAAAACTCGTAAGAACAGCCCTTCCACACCATAGATCTATGCAGGGGGATTACAGTATCAGCCAAATGCATTCTGAAGAACTGCGGGAAAGCTCTCT
>NW_015326612.1:0-231 GCF_001447785.1 Gekko japonicus
ATCTTGGCAGCACAAGGGTGAGGGCAGCCGCAGGGGCTCCTCTTGTCCAGGCAGGCTCAGTTGGCGGGCACAGGTATAGCAGCAGCAGCCTCTTCCTTTCTCCCTTGTGTCTCTGCCTGCTCCGCTGGGTGCACAGGGGAGGGTATCTTGTGAGCCTGGAGGATGGAAGGAGCTCGGTAAGGGCACCCCTCAAAATCTGGCACCCTAATCGACTGCCTATGTTACCTTTAG
>NW_015326613.1:0-231 GCF_001447785.1 Gekko japonicus
AAAAGCCCTGAGCATCCCTACAAAGCTCCTACGCTGAGGTCAACAAGCCTGCACACCATTGTAAAGAGTTCACTGACTTGTTCCCTTGATGAAATGGAACAGCTCCATCAATCCATAACTCCCTGGTTAAAGGAAAAAAATGGGATGCCAATAGTATATATTTTCAGGCTCATTGATTCCGCTCAGAAATATGAAGTGGAGTCAGACCATTGCTCCGCCTTGTCCAGTGCC
>NW_015326614.1:0-231 GCF_001447785.1 Gekko japonicus
GATGGAACCACAAAAGGGCCAATCTCATAATGTTGGGAGGTACCAAGTCAAGCTTTCTCATGTGATGGAGGAAGTTGCTTCTGAATGGCTGCTCTCTGCAGATGCCATAGTGATATCCACAGCACTAAGGAGGTAGACGGAGTCCCGGATCAGCTCTTGCCTTTGCTGTTTGGTTTCAGTCTCCAAAAAAGTGTGGGCGAGCTCGTTCCCTGTGCAACACACCGGAAGCAG
>NW_015326615.1:0-231 GCF_001447785.1 Gekko japonicus
CAAGTGGTGGTATCCAGTCCAGGGCCCAACAGCTCAGAGGTGGGACCACTGGGGGGCAAGTGGTGTAGATTATATGCCCAAAGGCAGAGAAAACAGGGGGGGAAACATCCTTACCTGCGGTTACTGTGGTGTTTAGAGAAGCTGCTTTTGAGGCACAGGAAAGCTTGTGGAAACGATAAACTGGCTTCAAGAATATCACATCCTAAATACAAGGAACAATCACTGTGATAT
>NW_015326616.1:0-231 GCF_001447785.1 Gekko japonicus
GAGCTTCTCAACCACTGGGGCCTGGAGGACGGTTTTACTAGCCCAGCTGGAGAATACCAATCACTTTGCAACTCGGAATGAAATGTGAGTTTCATAATCTCAGCAGTCTGGATGTGGAAAAGGACAATGGAGCCAGAGAAAGCATTCGGAGAGGTGAACTGCTGGAATTCCTCAGCTGCTGAACACTCTCCCCTCTGGCAGGCCATCAAAATCTGAGCCTGTGTTGTACAC
>NW_015326617.1:0-231 GCF_001447785.1 Gekko japonicus
TAACACTACTTCCTTGGAACCAGCAGGCACCACCAGCCACAAGGAGCATGGGAGCTGTTGCTGCTACAAAACAATGACTCCCCACCTCACAGCAGCCAGCAGACTCTCACCCCTGTGAGATGTACAGGGGCCATCTCCCCATGATACATGGGTGCATGCAAGCTGTTAGGGCCTGTGACAAGCTTGCTCATTCCCTTTGGGGCTGGGGGCAGATCAGGAGTGGGGTCCTTT
>NW_015326618.1:0-231 GCF_001447785.1 Gekko japonicus
GTGATTGTAAGCCGCTTTGAGACTTCTTCCGGTAGTGAAAGTCGGGGTACAAAAACCAACTCTTCTTCTACTATCCTCTTGTCACAGTATTGCAGTTCTGATCCAATTTGGTCCCGACCCATGATTACGTTTAAAGAAAGTTAAAGGCATCTTAGAGGGGAAAGTAGGCCGCTACGAAGTACTGATAAGAAAATGGCTAGGTGGCAGGGCTTTTTTTTGTAGAAAAAGTCC
>NW_015326619.1:0-231 GCF_001447785.1 Gekko japonicus
GGGCAGAGTCTATGAAGGGCAGAGTTGTGGAAGGGGAGGGAACTCATCGGGGGGTAGGGGTGCCATTGAGTCCACACTCCATATAGGCCCTTTTCATGAGAAGAACTGGCCTGTATAGTCTGAGGGAGATAACCTATAATTCTGGGAGAACTCCGGGTCTAACCAGGTTTCTGGAGAAATGAGTGATATTTCTGTGTACCCTCTGCCCTATGGAGCACTGGTTTTCTGATC
>NW_015326620.1:0-231 GCF_001447785.1 Gekko japonicus
AGATTTGAGTCCAGTAGCACCGTAGAGACGAACAAGATTTGGGGGGGTATGAGTTTTCGAGAGACAGAGCTTATTTTGTCACATACCAAAGAGATCTTTGACTTTCAAAAGCCAGTGACGCTTCTACTCAGCACCTGGGGAACCTGCTGTTGTGATCTTTGGAGGTATTTTGCTTACACAATATGTTTGCTGGCTCTTGTGTACAGGGCCCTGAAGCTTGAACAGTAGGCA
>NW_015326621.1:0-231 GCF_001447785.1 Gekko japonicus
ATTCGGCTGAATCCGAATTGGGCCGAATTTGTGTTGTTTTTTTGCACACCCCTACAGTACATATTCTCTTTTCAACAGTGTTAAAGATCTACATGGTTCTTAATCACTCTTACCTGCTCTGTTGTTTTGCATGGGGTTCATTCTGGGCTTTTCACCCTTTTTTGCTGTTGTGTATTGTGGCTTCTAATGTTTCCCCTTGCATTTTAATGTAATTGATTAAAACAGATTTTT
>NW_015326622.1:0-231 GCF_001447785.1 Gekko japonicus
CTCCCCAGAGCATAATGCTCTTTGGGGGGTTTCTGGCTGTTTAGAGGCAACAGTGGCCATTTTGGAGGCCAGGAGGAGTGAGTAATTCATTAGTAGCCATTTCAGAGCCTTGCACATTGAGTTCCTGATCAAGCAGGCTCCAGCCACAGATAACAGTCAGCGATCACACGGTTGTTGGTGCTGCCTTGTTTTGTGGCAGTATGGCTGCCAACCTCCAGGTAGTAGCTGGAG
>NW_015326623.1:0-231 GCF_001447785.1 Gekko japonicus
CCATGTTCCATCCATTTTTTTTCTCCTGCTCTTAATTGAGAACTGACATTCTCATACACATTGGTTTCAGTGTATTTTTGTTGTAACCCATTCTAATTGACATTACATGCCATATAGACTACTGTAATATAAAATTCACAGAATCACTGCCTAGGCAAGATGATAGAGCCTGCCAGTTCTGGTGTCTATCTCTGTGTCCACGTATGTCAAGATGCCTGGTATATGGACTCC
>NW_015326624.1:0-231 GCF_001447785.1 Gekko japonicus
TTGTAATTCTCCCCTTATCAGGGTCATCCAGATCGTAGAGGAATCCTAGAAGCCCATAGAGAGTTAAAGGCGCCTCTCAGGATTTATGCCACATACTTTGTTGAGCACGTTCCAGGCCTAACATAGACCCAGAATCCTCTTTGACAAAAGTTTGGTCAAGCAAACAGCAAGCAGGCTAAAAGGAAGGCTATTTTGCATGACACTCCCCCAACAGCTGGTATTCCTATGGGA
>NW_015326625.1:0-231 GCF_001447785.1 Gekko japonicus
AGAAAGCAAGATGGGTGGGCAATCAAACCAGTGGATGACCAAGCATAGCTACATCACATAATGACTATCCCTAGATGCTACTGGTAATGAAAGTACAATGAGAAAACACAGGAAGGACTATTGTTTTTGGCAACAACTCTGCATCTGGTTAATGCCTACTACTGGTCTAACTACTCTTTACTGTCATTTGGACATATTAGGGCTATTGTCCTTCAAAAGACACCTGACTGT
>NW_015326626.1:0-231 GCF_001447785.1 Gekko japonicus
CATTAAAGCCTACCTCACAGGGTTGTTCTGAGGGTACAATGGAGGAGAGGAAAACAATGTCTCATGCCTCTGCAAGGAGATCTGAGGGAAGGAGTTCAACTGTTGAGGAAAGTTCCCCTTGGAGGCAGCCCTTGGATGGATTTCTCTCTGAAGTAGAGACAGGAGCTCCACTCACAGCAGTCGCTGCTGAGCAGGATTTACAAGGAGCCGGCATGCCTGGAAATTAGCTTG
>NW_015326627.1:0-231 GCF_001447785.1 Gekko japonicus
TTTTTAACTGCTAACTGAAAATGTGAAACATGATTCCTGGAATTGCATCTTCCAGAACAGATGTGCCCAAAGCGCCCTTGGTTATTCGCACATGTGCACTAACAGCAAGTCCTTCCAGAAGGCAGCAGAAAAGATTCCTGCTCTGTTAGGGTTTGGGATCCAGCAAGGGATGGCTCACGGCCCCCGCTTTCCTCTTTGAAGTGAGCGGGCCGGTTTGGTGTCGTGGTTTAA
>NW_015326628.1:0-231 GCF_001447785.1 Gekko japonicus
CAGTTACAGGTAAGCAACCTGTTTTTTTCGGATATTAAAAAAAAGAGTGAAGGCATAGGAGGAAATAAAATAGCAGCATGTTTCCACAACTTGTCGCATCCTGCCTTACATCACCATGCCATAACCTATACTCATGTTCACCACATTTAAGCTTCCCTTTTCCTTACCTTGTCATTCCACTAGCCCTTTGCTTCCCTTTTCAGCTTGATATTGTGTATGCTTTTTAGGAAC
>NW_015326629.1:0-231 GCF_001447785.1 Gekko japonicus
GGGAGAAACACTGTAGATATCCGGCCTTATAGGAATAGACAATGTTATCTTCCTTATGGTGCACTCACGCTTTCCGGGGCCCATTAAGTAGTATTATCCTGTTGTCCGTGCATTGTTTCCTACTGCTGAAATACCAGAGGGGCCATGGCTTAGATGGGGAGGGGCTGTGGCTAAGTGGGAGAGCATCTCCTTGGCATGTGAGAGGTCCCAAATTCAATCCCAGGCATCTCC
>NW_015326630.1:0-231 GCF_001447785.1 Gekko japonicus
CTTCTCTTCATGAGCCAGAGCCCTCTTGGCCATGATTTCATTTCATGCTGCTTTGTAGTTTCCTTTACTAATGGTACCTAGGCTCTCATTTTAAAATGTCAGAAGGACCCTGATCGATCTGACGATGATTCCATCTAATCCAGCATCCTGATTCCAACCAGGTTTCTATGGGCTCCACATGCCAGGCTACCCTCCATTGGTATTCAGAGGTACGCTGCCACCAGACATCAA
>NW_015326631.1:0-231 GCF_001447785.1 Gekko japonicus
CAGTGTAAGCCCACAAAACAACGAGGAGAGGCCCAGTAAGGAAAACAGCGACACACAGGCCAGTCATTGTTCGTCATTTGCTACAAGAGGGGGAGAGGAGCGTTTTCTGTGGGGCTGAGCGACCATAATTAAGCAGGATTCAGGGCAACTCATTGGTAAAGGGGTGAATGATGGACCACGGTACTGATCTTGGAGTCTGAGGGATGAGACAACCCAACAGTATTATGGATC
>NW_015326632.1:0-231 GCF_001447785.1 Gekko japonicus
AAACTTGCTTTGAAAAAGGAAATAGCTACTAATATTCTGGCCTTTTATGGTACCATACAGCCACTGCCTTGCTGTACTTCACGGTAGGACCAGGTAAATGGCACAGGAATCATTTGAGAAATCCTTATATAAACATTTTGCCCCTGCCAGGTAATCCCTGTTTAATCAGCCTGTTCTGTTCTAAGAAGCGTCCCATTGTTCTTTGAGCATTGATGCCTGTCGATTAAAAAA
>NW_015326633.1:0-231 GCF_001447785.1 Gekko japonicus
CCAGCAGGGCTCTTCTTATGTTCTCACAACCATTTAAATCCAACCGGCTTAGCCATTCACCAAAGGGTCCAAAGAAACTTAAAAGTTTCAAAATATGCGGCTGTTGTAATGCAGCCCCTAAACAGCTACAACCTTTCTAAGCCTCACAGACACAGAATGGCGTAACTCTGTTTATGACTGCACTGGTATTCTCACAATACATCCCAGTGAGAGCTACATGTGTAAATACTG
>NW_015326634.1:0-231 GCF_001447785.1 Gekko japonicus
ATGTTCTGGCAACATCCCGCTCATTTTGTTCCTTGTCCTTACATTTTCGCAGGCTGGAAACAATGTTTTAAAGCAAAACACACTGCATGAGCGTGCTTTGACCCCAGGTGGTGATGGGAGAGCTGGGGAATACCTGAACAGGTAAATCCTGAAACTCAATTCCTTTCTACTTCCTTCCCTCCAGCCATGAACTTTGTCTCCTTTTGTTTTCCTCTCTCACTTAATTCATGG
>NW_015326635.1:0-231 GCF_001447785.1 Gekko japonicus
CCTCCATGCCATGAAAGCTTCAAACTGGCCATTTTCACATGCTAAGCCTCCGTGGCACTCATTTTTAAATTCCCGCCTCTCCTCCAGGATTCTGAACCAATCCTTGTGATTTAGGCCCCATGCACATCCCAATGATTGTCAGCCAGCCAGAGCCCATGGAACTCCCACTGGATGCAAGGAGTGAGCCAGCCTCTGTTTTATTGGGTTAGCTGGTATAGTTAGTCCAGTAGC
>NW_015326636.1:0-231 GCF_001447785.1 Gekko japonicus
GAATCGCAACCGTAGGCTGGCTACAGATACAAGAGTTCGGGGAAAATCAACTGGCGCATTCTGTGAGAATTAATTGGCTGTATGGAATTTACATAAAGAGTATTGTATATTTTATTATAATATGTACATTGTGTGCTACACATCCTTTGTATCAGTACAGTTTATAACAGAGTTATATATATATGCATTTTGGGGGAGGGGGGGAGAGCTGGTTGTTAAACATTTACCAGC
>NW_015326637.1:0-231 GCF_001447785.1 Gekko japonicus
TTCCCCTCTCTATGCCATAGTACTAGAACTTTGGAATCAACCACTGAAGTTGATGGGAAGGAGACTGTGGACAGACAAAAAGATGTGCTTGTTCATGCAAATTATGATTAAAATAAGCAATTCTCTGCCACAAGAGTGGAGGAGCCTGTGGCTCAGTGGCAGAGCCTCCACATTGCATGCAGGGGGTCCCAGGATCAATCCACAGTGTCTCCAGTTAAAAGGATCAGGTAG
>NW_015326638.1:0-231 GCF_001447785.1 Gekko japonicus
GTCCCTGACGAAGGGAGGTTTGCCTCGCGAAAGCTCCCACCCTGAAACTTGTATTTCTCTCTAAGGTGTTCCTCTAGCTTTTCCCACCTAGGTTTCCCAGGGTTAGGTTTGGCGGGAGCGGGATTCTAGATCTCGCTTGTCCACTTCTTCCCGATAGAATTAAACGGAGAACCGTTTTTTCGCACAAGGAGTCTATCTGTCCCGGGAGCATCAAAGCTCACATTAAGAGAG
>NW_015326639.1:0-231 GCF_001447785.1 Gekko japonicus
CCCAGAAAATCTACAACAACTAATGTTTTCATACTGTTTCTCAAGGCATCACACTCTTGGATCTGCATCTCATTGTGGTGATTGTGGTGGTGGGATTTTATAGCTGATCTCCAAAGGGCATCCATGATAGCAGAGCCTTCCCCTAACCTGGCTGGCTATAGAACAAGTTGCTCCAGAGCTGACTGTTAGCTCTTCCCACTTATGGGCAGTGACCAGGCTGCTACAGGGTTG
>NW_015326640.1:0-231 GCF_001447785.1 Gekko japonicus
TACAGCTACTTCAAAATGAAACTGTCCCTGTTAGAGAGCCATGGGAAACATAACAGTTTTACTGGCTTCTGTTTTGTTTCTGGAGTCAGTTTGAAGCCCTAGTGTTGACAGAGAAAGCCCTCACTCATTCAGGCCTGGATACTGCTGCCTTTCTCCAAAATCCTACTGAAAGGAAGCAGAGGGAAGGCCGGAACCTGGTCAGCAGAAGTATTAAAGTTAGAAGCTCCTTCC
>NW_015326641.1:0-231 GCF_001447785.1 Gekko japonicus
GCAGGTCCAGGGCTGTCGAAAGGAAGTGCTTCATGCAGCCTGTAATTAAGCAAGGGAACTCACTGCCATAAGCGTGGCAACGGCGATATGGCGTGAAACTATTTATTTGAAATATTTACATCCTACCTCTTTATAGTCATCGTGTCTTACAGTATAAAATAATAAAACATTAAAAATAGAAACCAGCAGCAGATAAAACAGCAGCAATTAGACTAAAAGTAGATAAGATGC
>NW_015326642.1:0-231 GCF_001447785.1 Gekko japonicus
CTCTTTTTATACGAAACGACCCCTGGCTGCCACACCAGCACGAAGGAATTCTGGAGCCTCCTTCCTTCTGCTCACCCCTCACTGGCTCTTCCTCCTGCTTCCTTCTGTTTTCTCCTGCTGCCGGGGTAAGGGGTGAGTGGGAAGAAGTAGGCGGGCCTCCTCCTTCCTTCCCAATATGATTTCCACTCTTCCATCAATGATAAAGAACAATGCACCATCTTACACAAACCA
>NW_015326643.1:0-231 GCF_001447785.1 Gekko japonicus
GGTGGAAGATATTAATGAGGGGTGAGACGAATCCCCCCGGGAGAGAGTTCCCAAATGTTGGTGCCACAGCTGAGAAGACCCTGTCTCAGGTTGCCTCCTGTCTAGCCCAAGGTAGCGGGGGCAACCAAAGCAGTGCCTCCGATGATGCCTGGAGTGGAAGGGCCAGTTAATATGGGACAAAGCAGTCCTTGAGGTATGCTGGCCCCAAACTGTATAGGGCTTTAAAGGTCA
>NW_015326644.1:0-231 GCF_001447785.1 Gekko japonicus
GACCACATGGTTCAAAACATCACTGCTGTAATCCAGAGTAGCCCGAGGGAGTGGGTGGGGGAGGCAACATCATCCGTGGCTATGTTGTTAGCAATGTGGTCATGGATGCCGGCACCCGGCGCCAACATGCTGGCAGTGGTGAAATCTGTGTGCCTCAGGGGCATTGTCTGCACAATCTTCACCCGGTGGCGAAGGATGCTCTGGGGTGGGGAGCACTGTCAAGGCCACCTG
>NW_015326645.1:0-231 GCF_001447785.1 Gekko japonicus
TAGCTTCCGGGATTTGAAAAGATCGGGCTGTACCATGCTGCTAGCCGTCCCACACCAGTGTATACCATAATAATTTTAAAAACCTGCTAGTCCTTTCAGGTGCCAAACAACCAAAGTCTATTTTTGGCTGCAATGGACTAACACCTTTAGAATTAAAAGTGCCCAGATCTCTCCAACAGGGGGGAAAAAAGGGGGGGGGAGGAACAGAGCTTCAGCACAGACCGCTATTGT
>NW_015326646.1:0-231 GCF_001447785.1 Gekko japonicus
CAGATTGCGCTTTGCTCAGTTGACTTTTTGCCCTAGAAAGCAGGCTACCTTTGGCCGACTGATGCCGACTAGCCTCATCTCTTTGAAGCGGCAGAGTTGTGAGGGCTTCTTTCCCATCCAGCATTGCGGGGAGATGGCCATCTCGGGGCTCACCCTGAGTTTTTCTGCTGCTTTGTTACGATGCTGTTTATTGCTTAGCACCAAGAGAGGGCTGCTCAGAATGTGGAAGGA
>NW_015326647.1:0-232 GCF_001447785.1 Gekko japonicus
TGCCCTGTCTTGTTAATTGCACTGACTCATTCTTTGCAATCCACCTTGAGTTCCACTGAGGAAGGTGGATTATAAATAGCGTAAATAAATCAATATATTTGTGTTTATGTTTTATGTATTTTTGTATGCTATTTGTATGTGTATAATCTAATATAGTGTGTGTGTCTGTGTGTGTGTGTGTGTGTGTGTGTGCACAGACTCACAGACAGAGTGTGCTTTATAAAGTGAATCT
>NW_015326648.1:0-231 GCF_001447785.1 Gekko japonicus
GGCTGAGTGTCTGGGATGGATTTGGCCTTCAGCATCCCACCAGCTTATTGGGCACCAGCTACCATGATGTAAATTTTAAAGGCGCTAAAGAAATAAGGAAGAAGGTAGTGGTTTCCATTACCATTGCTGTTTCTTTGTTGATGTTGTGACTGTTAATAGTTTATATATGTGTTGCCCATACTAGCCTAGTCAACCCTATTAGAAAACCATCATATCTTATCAAATGAAAGC
>NW_015326649.1:0-231 GCF_001447785.1 Gekko japonicus
CAGAGGGTTTTTTAAAAACATTCCCAGCCTCCACCGGGGCCTGGTCCTCCAAGGCTCTTGCGGCGAGGAGAGCCGGGGAAGAGACCCGCTTAGAGGCGCGCTCCTGCACACCGCCGCTGCTCGTCTCCCGAGAGGCCGGAGCGAAAGGGGGGCTCGGCTGGGAGGGAAGCCGAAGGCTCCCCGGGACCCAGCAGTCGAGAGGCCGCTCGGAGAGACGGCGGGTGAGGGATG
>NW_015326650.1:0-231 GCF_001447785.1 Gekko japonicus
ATTAGCTTTCTGATGATATTGTGAACTTTTGCTCAAGAGAGATTATATCCAGGAAAATTTTGTTCGTTTTTATTGTCCTAGTGTACTCGAATTTTGTTCTACAAACTAACAAGCCTACCCACTTAGAACCAGGAGAGGATGAAGGCTGTGAAAGGTGGACTTTTCATAGTGGGATCAAATAGGTACTTCCAAGTAAATTAACAAATAGCAAGAATTTACAGAACCCCATCA
>NW_015326651.1:0-231 GCF_001447785.1 Gekko japonicus
GTTTAAAAAGGGTAATGTGAAATGGCTCAAAATGAGCCAAGTCAGGAGGGAAAGTCAATTCTGTCTGCTCGGTGAAATGGCTGCCATTCCATCTGTGGTTCAGTTGGTAGAACGTCAGACCTTCCATTTGAGGGCCCAGGGTTCGAGTCTCCATCCAGCCATTCTTTTGTTTCAGAATAGCCCATGGCTCAGGGCCAAAGCATGTGCACAGATCCTAAATGTCCTTGACAT
>NW_015326652.1:0-231 GCF_001447785.1 Gekko japonicus
GTATTATGTCAATGGTTTTTCGTGTGTTATCCGCTAAGTCCCGTCCCGGGATAAAGCCTGTTTGGTCGAGATGAATTATGTTACCAATGAATCTGTTTAGTCTCGCTACCAAGGTTGCGGTGAAAATTTTGTAGTCCGTGTTCAATAACGATATGGGTCTATATGACCCCGGATTTGTAAGGTCGCGATCCTTCTTTGGTAGGAGAATGATTTTCGCCTGGCTCCATGAAG
>NW_015326653.1:0-231 GCF_001447785.1 Gekko japonicus
TGTCGCTGCCTGCCCGGCCCGGGCCGCCGGAGTCCTGCCTGCCTGCCTGCCCGCCCTCCCCTTCCTTCTGCAGCCCGCCCGTTCGTCCCGCGGGGCAGTCCCTGGGGGTCTCGTCGGGGGTCCACCTGCTGCTGCTGCTGCTCTCGCTGCCGCCGTCGCCGCCGGGGCGATGGGCCCTCGCTGAGCCGGGCTGCCTGCCTTCCCACGCGCCCCGCCATGGTGAGTGCAAGC
>NW_015326654.1:0-231 GCF_001447785.1 Gekko japonicus
CTTGTTTGCCATGATTATTGCTGTTCTTTTGGTCTCGGGTTCTGTGTGCCTATTTGCCTTCTGTCATTCTGGTTGGGGGGCAGGGAGGCTAAGAGCGTGTGAGTGTGTGGATGTGAAAGCTGCTCCGCGAAAAGCGTGCGAGCTTGCAGCGGCATTAAGCGGGGGCCTCCCTTCTCTGGGAAGTACGCGTGCTTGACCTTGGATGGTAGACACTGCTAGATACTAAGCTTG
>NW_015326655.1:0-231 GCF_001447785.1 Gekko japonicus
CCATAAGTTGGCTGCAATTTGACAGCAAAAAACACTTTTCATCCAGTCTGGATGCGATTTTCAGGGAAAACTCTGTGTGATCTTTCAATTTAGAACATCCTCTGCTCAAGGAGTGTGTCATAACATCATTTTCATATTACTCAGCTTATTAAAATACACAGTTTTCATGAACTGTGTACCACTAAGTGGCTAGTTGAGACACAAATTAAATTGAAGCAACCAAAAAAAAAA
>NW_015326656.1:0-231 GCF_001447785.1 Gekko japonicus
GCTCTTTTTCTACGAAATGACCCCTACAAGTCAGTCAGCTACTGGAATAGCCACCAAAAATATAGGGTAGATGCTCCAGAGAGTTCTGCGTTTCCTTTGGTACTATGCATCTCTGGGAGCACACTATCTCAGTGGTTCACCATAGGGTCATGATGTGAATGCTTTTACATCTTCCACCATTACAACAGCATCACTTCTCATTTACAGATACACAGCTCCAGAATTCAGCCC
>NW_015326657.1:0-231 GCF_001447785.1 Gekko japonicus
GCTGTCTTGCTAAGTGGAAGACCTGAATTTCTGGTCCAGTGCCTAACCAATACTTGAACCTTACATCGGGAGGAAACTATTAACATGCATACAAATGATTAAAATCATGAACAGGTGACAGTTTGAGCAACAAAGGCTTTGAGTACTCAGGCAACCAGGACAGTTTCCATGACATAACCAGTTTGTAAACTGCTCTGAGAAAGCTCTAAATCAGGGGTGGCCAAACTTGCT
>NW_015326658.1:0-231 GCF_001447785.1 Gekko japonicus
GAAGGAAGTAAATCAGCTTTGATGGCACTGGCCAGTGTATGCTCAAGGCAAATGGGTTCCCTAGGAAGCACTTGGCATTCACCTTTTCTGCTTGTATTTATAGTCTTTGCTGTGTTGTGTTGGCTTCCACTGGCCCCTGCCATGTGCTCTTGGTACTCTCCCCCAGCATTCCCAGATACAAGTTTGGTGGATAAGGAAGTCCTTATCCTAGGGTTGCCAGCTCTGAGTTGG
>NW_015326659.1:0-231 GCF_001447785.1 Gekko japonicus
ATTGTTCTACTTAACTGAATAGCTCTTATTTACCACATGCCAGGAAGTTAACATATAGAAACATTAACTTAATGGTTTACAGGATGATTAAGAGACTTAATGCAAGGTACTATTACCTGCAACAACCCAGGAATGATGTCTTGAAGGAGCTGGTGCAAAGACTCCTTTGAGATTCTCTCGATGACTTTAGTCTGCATTTTAATAGCGGCCAGATTGATGGGGTAGTCAGCC
>NW_015326660.1:0-231 GCF_001447785.1 Gekko japonicus
TCGTGGACAGTTATTAAATGCCACCGTGCATCTGCTTAGGAAAGGAGCGACTCCGGGAGAAGAAAAGAATTTCAGCGGCCATCGCAGATAACTGCTGGGTCCAGGTGCCACAGTTCAACGGTGGCAGAAAGTGTTGACAAGACACAGGGAAATTGTTGGGACCCCGTAGGGATGTCAAGGCAAGGGACGGACAAAGGCGGTCTGCCATTGCCTGCCTTTCCAGAGTAACCC
>NW_015326661.1:0-231 GCF_001447785.1 Gekko japonicus
TGGTGTGAAATTTATTGGATGACTTTGGAGGGGATCTTGCGCTTGGATACTTCTCTCACACACATATTAGCATATCTCAGGTTTTTTTGGTAAGGATAAAATAGGGATGAAGTAAAAAAACCCATATATCCTACCCTGGCCGGAGGTACTCAGAGGAAAACAAGATAGATATAAGCCACCTGCATAACCTGGGAAGAGTGTCCACCAGGTAGGGTTGCCAGATCACCCCCC
>NW_015326662.1:0-231 GCF_001447785.1 Gekko japonicus
CCCCAAATCTCCAGGAATTTCTCAACTCGGATCTGGTAACCCCAGGAGGCCTTCCATCCAGACACTGACTATATCTGGATCCAGCTTCATTGTGCATCTTCCCAGTCATGCAAAGGATACCGGAGCTTCATCATTTCCTTCTCCTTTCAAAAAGCGTTGTGCGTTTGATCCAATAGGAGAGAGAAGGCAGCCTGATCTCATCAGATCTTAGAAGTTGAGCAGGGTCGGTAC
>NW_015326663.1:0-231 GCF_001447785.1 Gekko japonicus
CTGAACTGGGAGCAGAGGCCGGTAAGGGAGGAGACCTGAAGAATTGTGTAAGTTTACAAGCCTGTCTGCACTGGGGGCACTTTGTGGCGGGCCAAAGGTTTCTTGCTGTGGCATGGCAGTAAACACCACCCCGTCATGGACGGGGGCACTGCAGGCTTGCCAACCTCCAGGCCACACCTGGAGACCTCCCACTATTAGAACAGATCTCCAGACCCCCACGATCAGTTCCCC
>NW_015326664.1:0-231 GCF_001447785.1 Gekko japonicus
GGAGCTCAAGGGAGGTCTCTAGACTTTTGCAACCAAATTTGTCTGTTAGTCCTCAGGAAAGAGAAATAGTTGGGGAGAGATTTGCATGTGTTAATTAGACTCCCTGTTTCGCAGAATAGGGAGGATGTAGCACAAGTGGATGTGCATTGGAGAATGCTACTTTGAAACAGCTGTAAAAACTTATTTAATTTTCAGAATTGATGTCCCACCTTTCTGCCTTCACAAGGGCAA
>NW_015326665.1:0-231 GCF_001447785.1 Gekko japonicus
CAGCAGGGCTTTTCTTATGTTCTTATGTCAATCAATGGCTACTAACTATAGTGACTGAGGGGAGCCTCCACTCCGATTTAGAAAAGTGCATTTTAAAAAACATACCTGCAGAATACAAACATCAGAGGGAGAAGAATGGTGCGTAAGGCGGGCACAGAATCCAAAGTCACGATTAAAGGCTTACTGCTCTGAAAATCCATAATAAGATGTGTGTGCGTAATGGGTCTGTCT
>NW_015326666.1:0-231 GCF_001447785.1 Gekko japonicus
CAGCAATAAAAACAGGTATTTGGCACAGTAGTTCTTGCAAGCTCCATTCCTGAGCATGTGGGAGAGAAAACACTACTCAGCCTATCTGGATTCTCCATCTAGCCTGGCTCCCCCTCTTTCTGTATTCCCCCTTTGCATTCTCTCTCAATTGTTCTCACCTCCTAGCTCTCAAAACAGCACCTCCTGTGAAAGGGCTTTAGCTGGCTTTTACTGTATTGCCATTCAAAAGCT
>NW_015326667.1:0-231 GCF_001447785.1 Gekko japonicus
AATTTTTTTTAAGTCCCTGCCTTCCAATGCTCTAGGAATGGGAGTTATTTACCATAGAGATTTGAGAAATTACTAGAGTGTCATGGGATGCTGTACCGTGTGGGTATGTACCAGGAACAGAGGTCACTGCACCAAGTAGGGTGGCCAGTTTTGGGTTGGTAAGTTTCTGGAGATTTTCGGGGGATGCCTGGGGATGCCGTCAAGTCCGCCCTCCCAAGCAGCCATTTTCTC
>NW_015326668.1:0-231 GCF_001447785.1 Gekko japonicus
TCGCCCAGAGGCAATGCCAAATCCCCAAACGGGAGAGCCGCGGCTGGAGCCCCAGCATATGACATCCCGCATGGCGAAGGGCCACCCCACCATGGTGTAGCATTGGCGCAGCAATGAGCAGCTGTAGCCACAGAAGGCGTATTCTGTCCCACCTGCGCACACCCCAGGCTGCCTACCGGATTACTGGGTGGGGCAGGATAAAACCCCTCTGTACCCTGGTGGCCCCAGGGC
>NW_015326669.1:0-231 GCF_001447785.1 Gekko japonicus
CCCCCCCCCCCCCCCCCCGTTTTGGACCACACACATGAAGGGCCCAACTACATGCCACACCAGGTGTCTGAAATGGGATACCCCAATGTGTACTTTACAGCGCGAACCTAAGCACAGATCCAGGTGGGGCAGCCACGTTGGTCCGAAGCGGAAGAACAAAGTCTGTGTCCAGTGGGGGCACCTTTCAGACCAACCGAGTTTAATGCTGGGAATAAGCTTTTGTGTGCAGGC
>NW_015326670.1:0-231 GCF_001447785.1 Gekko japonicus
GACACCCAGCAGCTGCAAGTGGAGGGGTGTGAAATCAAATCCGGTTCTCTCAAATTAGACTCTGCGTGCCTAACCACTACACCAAATAAGAGCATGACTTCCCAACCTTAAGGTTTGTTTGTTTTTCAGATTTTTGTTCCTCCCTCCCCAAAGCGAGCCGAGGGCAGATCACAACAAACAGAGCCAAAGACTTACTGCAGCAACATTAAAATCATTAAAACAATAAAATTC
>NW_015326671.1:0-231 GCF_001447785.1 Gekko japonicus
AGCAAGGGAACCTTTACCTTTTACCCCGAATCAGAGGCAAGATCAGATTACAACTCGGCTGCTAACCTCTTGGGGAATATCCCAGTGATCAACTGCTCTGGAGGGCCTCTGCCAACCACGAGGAAGCTGAGCTAAGGTACCACAGGTGATGGGGCCACTTGGCTCTGACCTAGCCAACGGTGATCCACGTCCACTAGCCAGCTCAGCAGAAAATGGATTCTGTAGGTGGAC
>NW_015326672.1:0-231 GCF_001447785.1 Gekko japonicus
TTATGGACAGCTCCAATTTAATCCCCATAAAAACAAATGGAATGCTTGGGACACAGAACACAGAAGAACTGGAAAGAAAAGTGGGCATAGGTACCAGTGCCTGTTACATACTCTGTGTGAAGTACGCTATGAAATAAACTCTTGCTACCGTGTGGTAGAGGTAGACACCGCATCTCAACAGATGCACCCCACTTCATTTCACATACCAAACTGAACAGAGAGTGAAGGGGG
>NW_015326673.1:0-231 GCF_001447785.1 Gekko japonicus
TTTTTACTCTGCTGAAACACAACTTTCATTTAAGAAACTCCAACACGGACCAACGTTGCAAATTGCTTTGAAAAAGGAAAAGGGGAAACCCTATTCTATTGTGTGTGTAGATCAAGACGGGTGGATGTTTTAGTCTGGCTGCAGCGATAGAAAAGCGCAGGAGTCCAGGAGCACATTCAAGGCTTCACGGCGCTACTGGACACTTGCTCTTTTCCATTCTCTGTGTGTATT
>NW_015326674.1:0-231 GCF_001447785.1 Gekko japonicus
TTTTACGGGGCAGGGCTGGGGCCCAGGTGTAATTTAGCCTCCCCAGTTGCACAGATTTAGATCCACAGTTGTACATATGGTGGTGGCGACATGGAAGTGTTTTGGCTCGGGATAGCCACTGCAGGCTGAGTTGGAGCACCACCTTTGTTTACTCTAGGATCTATAAGATAGTTTAAGGTGTTCCCAGGATATTCTGTCCTGAGGGTCACCTTGTGTAGAGGTAGGTGGACC
>NW_015326675.1:0-231 GCF_001447785.1 Gekko japonicus
ATTAATATGACACATTCCCAATACTGTTTGATGCCTTCTGACAGAGCTACAACACCTCTAACATTTAAATGCTTTGGTAATATTTCAGAAGTAATATATCAGAAGGGTTTTTTTTTTCTTAAATGCACTAGGTTGTTTAATTGCTGGAAGACACAGCAATACAGCACTGACCCTTAACAACAATTTGTGCACGTCCAGTCTCTGAATCTTCAGGAACTCAGGTAAAGTACA
>NW_015326676.1:0-231 GCF_001447785.1 Gekko japonicus
AATCCAGCGTACACTGAATGGCTTCATTTTGCTTGATATGACACCTGCTTAGACACGACTTAAGATATGATCTCTTGAATTATTCTGGGGTTTTGTGCATCATGTTCTTAAACTTCTTTGAAATGTATCAAAACAAGTTAACGTTACGGTTACGGTTGCAGTATTTGTATTATAGAAAAACAGTATACTGGTTGTTATATTTGTTCATTGTTAATATTTTACTTAATAAAA
>NW_015326677.1:0-231 GCF_001447785.1 Gekko japonicus
CTTTGCCCGCATGTTTACAAGTTGGTCTCCACAACCATAAGGTTTAGAAGTTGGTTCTTTATAAAAACAATGAAAGTTGAAATTTTCAGGTTGATAAATTCGACGCCTCTGCAGTGTGATCACAGAACACAGACCGCCCTGAGGAAGAGAGCATTTTAAAAAATGAAGTACACCGTTATGATTATTTCTCCTTCAAAAGGTTCCTCCACACTCTGTTAGCACCTGGTTTTT
>NW_015326678.1:0-231 GCF_001447785.1 Gekko japonicus
AGCCATGAGCAAAAGTGAAACAAATTCCTGAGGCAGAACAAGATGGCCGCCCAACCTGAATACAAAATGGCCGCTGCCCAGGGAACACAGAAAATGGCCGCTCAGCCACGCCCCAGAAACAGCCGCCCAATTGCTGGGCCACTAGTCACCTGGCCCGGTAGACCAGGAGGCTAGTGCGCCCTCACGTCTGGCAAGACCCCACACGCCCCAAATTCTTAGGAGCAAAACTGA
>NW_015326679.1:0-231 GCF_001447785.1 Gekko japonicus
GTGGTTGCCGTGACTGATAAAAGTGCAGGTTTGGGGAAAGGGAGAGCAGACAGCCCTGAGGTGAGGCAAGGAGTCATCAGTTTGATGAGCACAAGATGATGAACATGAGCAGAGATGGCCATTTGGATATGTAAGTGCCAGGTCATGAATGGCTCTAGAGGAAAGCGAACAGCCTACTGTGCTGGATGGGCCTTTTCCCAATCTACAGCATTTCTTTCTGGACAAGAATTT
>NW_015326680.1:0-231 GCF_001447785.1 Gekko japonicus
TCCCAGGGCAAGTGCAGTACCTGTTGCTGTTGGGCGGACGTGGTGTGTAGCTCCACGGAGTGCGTGAATGTTGGGCTTGCCACTGGTCAGCTCCGGTTCTCTTTGATGCGGCAGGCTCGGGTGATATGGCCGACCTTTCCAGAGTTCCTGCACATGGCATCCTGGAATCGACCGTGCCTCCTCTCATGGGGCTCTCCGCAGTTGGCACATATGGTCAGTGTGGCAGCATCG
>NW_015326681.1:0-231 GCF_001447785.1 Gekko japonicus
AGAGAGACAGAGAGACAGAGAAAAACGGATTACTTTGACTTCAGTGACGGCTCAGTGTCTTCTCACTTGGACAACATACAGTGTTTTCCCCATACTGACATGATTCTAACAGGGCGTTTGTTGCCATTGGGAAATGCAGCGAGCGACAACAATATGAGGCACAGGGTTGTGAGTATAAATAGCATGCAAACACCTAAAATGTGATGGTGGTTCCCCCCCCCCCCCCCCCCC
>NW_015326682.1:0-231 GCF_001447785.1 Gekko japonicus
CCCCTGTGGCACCTTGGCTCCCTGGGACCCCGGAATGACCTCTGTCCCTGGAAATGTAGTTATTTCATTTATGCCTTGCTTTTCTCCCCCTTGTGGCTTGTCTTATTCTCCTCACCATTTTATCCTCAAAACAACCACGTGAGGTGGGCTAGGCTGAGAGTTTATGACCATCCTAAGGTCACCCATCAAACTTCCGTGGCGGAGAGGGAATTTTGCACTTGCATCTTCCTG
>NW_015326683.1:0-231 GCF_001447785.1 Gekko japonicus
TTCGAGCAAGGGAAACCTCTACCTTTACATAATCGCAGGCCCTAAACTCCAGCTTGTGCATCAGACTTGCCCTGTTCAGTTCCACAAGCCTTGCCATCTGTTTATCCTCTTGCACCTGATTTTTGGAATTAACTTCAGTTCGTGGCTTCCGGACTCATCTTTTGGCTATAGGCTACAGCCTGGAAAAGGCCCAACCCTTGGAAGCACCGGGTGCCTCTCCCCCCTTGAAAG
>NW_015326684.1:0-231 GCF_001447785.1 Gekko japonicus
CTCCAAGATGGAGTTCGGCATTCAAAATGGCGCCTAAAAGACTTGGGCCAATGTGCGAAGCCCATCACAGACAGGCGAGTTCTCCAAAAACGTCCTCCAAAAAAATAACTTTCGGCAATAAGTAACATCAATGAAAGGCATCAAGCCATTAAATAATTTTAATTTGTCTCCTGATCCCAGTCAATGTCCATGAGGAATAGCTGTTCTGAGATAGCCAGATAAAATACAACA
>NW_015326685.1:0-231 GCF_001447785.1 Gekko japonicus
TCATTGATCTCTTTGACAGCAAATGCCAATGCCAAGATGTGCTGGTACTGTTTTGTTACAAAACTATAAGAAAAGTTAAAATCATTGCATTCATTAGAAGGAAAACAAAATAAACACAGAAATTACATTTCCACCCTGATGATATTTCTGCCCATGAAATGGCTGCTAAGATATTAAAACCACAGAAAACTAGACTGCTTTTTACCCTGAGCTGTTTTAAATGTGTATCTC
>NW_015326686.1:0-231 GCF_001447785.1 Gekko japonicus
GTGAAGAAGGTCCTAGCCTGGAGCAAGTTAGGGACAGCCCACCAGAGGAAGCTGCTTCCACGCTGCCGACCCACAATTTGCAGCCTGATGGTAGTATCGCAGCTCTACAGCCCCATGGTTCAGTATCAGGGAGTATCCCACTGTCCACCTCACACACCCCATCTCCAGAACAGTTGGAGTGTAGAGAAAGGAGGGTTTGATATGAGATGTGGGAAAGACCAGGGCTATTTT
>NW_015326687.1:0-231 GCF_001447785.1 Gekko japonicus
GGCATTATATTGCGCTGAGGTCCCTCATAGGGTTACCAGGTCAAGCCTGGCAATGGACAGGAGGGTTAGAGGTGGGGACATGGGGGGGGGCAGCATCAGGGTGCATGCCATGATGTCATTTCCAGTAATACCCGGAAATGAAGACTCCTGTAGGTCTAGGAATCTCTGGGAATGCGATGGTAAAATTATAGAGTTCCCAGAAATTCCTAGAGCTACTCTATATCACTTCTG
>NW_015326688.1:0-231 GCF_001447785.1 Gekko japonicus
TTAACTAAGCGAATCTCAGGAGGGGGGGGCGATATACTTTTCTTTGGAGGAAGGATCAGACAACGCTTCTGAAGTTGGCGTGTGCGTATCCTGGCAGTAAGAATACCCAGAGGCTGTTTAGGTACACAGAAAACCAAGGGGATATTTTGGGTTGGCACCTGTGGATCTCTCCAGAATACAAATCCTGCGACGTGGCTGTGCCGAAGCTAAAACCGCGCCCAGATATTGCTG
>NW_015326689.1:0-231 GCF_001447785.1 Gekko japonicus
TACTCCAGGCATGTTCATTCTATTAATTTTGCTTCACTTTTCTCTGAATCATTCTTTTAAGGAAAAAACCACATATTACAAATCAAAATTTACATACACATCAATCTGATTTGAATATGGGAGTTCCCCCTATCTGACCCATACCAGTTCTGTCTTCACTCTGGTCTTGTGTGGATTCAGCTTCAGGTGTTTTCTTTAAGGCCATAAGAAAGAGCCCTGCTGAATCAGACC
>NW_015326690.1:0-231 GCF_001447785.1 Gekko japonicus
GGAGACTCCAGATCAAAGCTGCTGCCAAGATCTGGCTCCCTGTCACACCCTGTGCTTCAGGTACCCCTCTCCTGGGTTACCCCTAGAAGTCTGGAAAACCCAGACTCCCCCAATCCATGCAATTCAGGTGGACACTGTAGCAGAGCTCCACAGCTTCCCCCCTATCTCACGGCGCTGAAACCAGAAGCCACTGAATCACCCCATCCCTCAGTACACAGGGATGTACTCTGG
>NW_015326691.1:0-231 GCF_001447785.1 Gekko japonicus
CCCTGTAATATGCCTGCAGCTCAGTAGGCCCCATGTTCAGAAGGCCCTAGATCAGGAAAGGTTGAAAACAGCTCTGTTAGTTCTGGTATCGTTAAAGGAAGAGTCAGTGTGGATAAAAAGCTATACTTCAGCCAGGGAGATCTGGGTTTCTGGAACAGATTTGTGTGACTACCTTCACAGTGGGGAGCGGCTGAGTTCGGAGATGATGCAAACATGATTAAAGAGCTCCTG
>NW_015326692.1:0-231 GCF_001447785.1 Gekko japonicus
TGACTCTCAAAAGGTCGGATTCCAGAAAACAACACTACTGGACTCGACGTGAGCTCTCTCTCACAGACACACATACCCCTTGGGATCCTCAGTAAGCCAAATTCTGCACCCAGTTTCACAAGTTTCTAGCCCCTTCCATCTCACCTGGGCGGGAAGGGAGACGACACCACAATCAGCCAGTGATTCGTGCAGGGAAACCAAAGCTCGCCCAGATGCAGAGCTTAGTCCCTC
>NW_015326693.1:0-231 GCF_001447785.1 Gekko japonicus
TTTTGCCCAAAAACCAGAGTGTCCCCCCGGACATCCCTGACATGATGACATCACTACTGGGTAACCATCAGTTCTGGGTAACCAGAGCCTGGCAGGACCTGGCAACCCTATCTAGAGTGCCGCTGCCAGTCTCAGTAGACAATGCTGGCCCTCATTTGCCCAGGAGCACGAGAGAAGAGCCGTGGCTTAGTAGTAGAGCATCTGCTGGCAGGGCCGGCTCGCTCACTAGGC
>NW_015326694.1:0-231 GCF_001447785.1 Gekko japonicus
AGCAGAAATAGAAAGTTCAAAGTTGCTCAGTGTATCAATTACTCACAGTGTCTAAAAATAGAATTTAAAGATGAGATTCTTTAAAAGGAGTACAGCTCCGGAAGCGGTCAATCACGCCTCGGCACTTGATGGCTGCCACAAGCACTCCCTCACAGGTCCCTGCTTCGGGGCAATCTGGGGTTTACTGGCATACCGCCATACGCAAGAGCCCCCGGATCAAGCCCCCTGCCT
>NW_015326695.1:0-231 GCF_001447785.1 Gekko japonicus
GGCTCCACCCCCCTTGACATCATAAAGACATACTCACACTGGAAGCCATTTCTGCAGATTATAGGATGATGTGTAAGGGGGCAACAGAAGCAAGCAAGCAAGAAGATGAGAACAAGAAACGCTTGTATAGGATTCTTGCACTACATACGGTGTTTTTTGCATGCTGAAATATCAAGGCCAATGCTGCTGCTTAGCCCAGGAAGCAGGATCAGCCCCCAGTTCCAGGCAAGG
>NW_015326696.1:0-231 GCF_001447785.1 Gekko japonicus
GCATCCTGAAAGGAGAGGAGATCCTTGGGATCACGGCGATATATGGGGCCAAATGAGAAGCCGGTTGGGGTTGGGTTAGCTTCCTGAGCAGCTGGTTGTCGGTCGTGAGCATGCAGCTTTGGAACAGCTTTTCATCATTGCGCTGAATCAGAGGAAAGCGACGAATGAATCATTCGCGCATCTGCTTGTAGTATCGTCTTAAGTCATACCGAGATGAAGCAATTGCATATC
>NW_015326697.1:0-231 GCF_001447785.1 Gekko japonicus
ACCGACGGACGGGCTCCCTCCCCTCCCCATGCCTGCTCGCTCACTCACCGGGGCGCTCGCGGGCTGCTGCTGCTGCTCCGCCGCTGCCGTCGTCGCCACTCTGCTCGGCGGGGCCCACCCGGAGCAGGCGGAGGCCCCGGCCGGGCTGGAATCCGGCGGCTGGAACGCCCCGGGGCGCCCGAGTCCCGGGCTCCACGCTGCTGCGTCAGCACCGCCTTCTCCTCCTCCTCC
>NW_015326698.1:0-231 GCF_001447785.1 Gekko japonicus
CCAAGCCCCAGCAACTTTTCTTGAGCCTTAGGGGCTGCTTGGTCCAGACCTCTCATCAACCATGGCAGTTTGTGTCAGCTGTGATGTAATGGCTGAGCTAATGTCCATTGTTGGCCCCATTGAGCTAAGTGGCCCTGCAGGGTAGGCTTGTATCACAGTAGGATTGGCCTGGAGATCTGCCAGCATTAAAACTGAATTCCACACTGCAGACATCAGTTCCCCTGGAGAAAA
>NW_015326699.1:0-231 GCF_001447785.1 Gekko japonicus
CCCCCCCCCAATTAACATGGCTGAAATGTCAGGCAGGCTCGGTCCTGCTCTGCCACCCCCAAGGGAGTTGTCCGCAGCATGCGCTGAATGTGTGCGAACGTCGCTCACCGGCGCTCTTCTTG
Source organism: Gekko japonicus (assembly GCF_001447785.1). Classification (NCBI taxonomy): domain Eukaryota; kingdom Metazoa; phylum Chordata; class Lepidosauria; order Squamata; family Gekkonidae; genus Gekko; species Gekko japonicus. The sequence continues at coordinate 123 of NW_015326699.1, forward strand.
GAAGACAATACATTTTGGTTTCCCTCCGTGGGAATCTGCGCTGTGGTCTTCGTCCCTCTGCGTCCCAACTGGCTTTCAGTTCCCACACAACTGAACCACGCAGTTGGCC
>NW_015326700.1:0-231 GCF_001447785.1 Gekko japonicus
CTGATGCAAGAGGGCCAGCACAGGGCTCGTGTGCGGTCTTTGGTAGTCGCCAAAGGGCCACGGATCATGCTCTCCGTGACCTGCTCGTGGAAGCCGACACTTCCACTGCTGAGACTGTGAGCGCTTCCTTTTGCTGGCATCTCCAGAGAGGAAGACTGTGCAGTGGGAGTCTTATGATTGGCATTTGGGTGTGATGTCCTGGCATACAAGGGGCAGGGGGCGTGTAGAAGC
>NW_015326701.1:0-231 GCF_001447785.1 Gekko japonicus
TCTGCTTAGGACTGCATTGCAGATCACGTAAACTTTGCATGACCAGAACTCATAATAGTTAATTGGTTGAAGTAGTTTTAAGGTAGCCCCTTTCCCTCCTCCTCTTTTCTAATGACAAACTTCTTTTTGCTTGTATCTGCTAGAGATTTGAAGACCATTACCTCCTTCTATCCATGGATATTGTCACAGGACAATCTGTGTGCACATGAGGTTAAGAATGGGCTTTAGCTG
>NW_015326702.1:0-231 GCF_001447785.1 Gekko japonicus
TCTGTAGATGAGTTGTGATTTCAGGAGAATTCTGGGCCCACCTGGAGGTTAGGAACCCTGACGATGGTTTGCCTAGGACTGTCTAGCAACAAAGGATTCATCTACTTGTGCAGCAACATGAGGTGGCAGAATGTTGAGGCAGTAGAGAATGGGCAGTATCATTTCGGTATATGGAGGAGTCACATGTTTACTGTTCCCCCATGCAAAAATTCCCTGCTAGTTAAAAAAAAA
>NW_015326703.1:0-231 GCF_001447785.1 Gekko japonicus
CTGCCTCCTTTCCCTCAGTTCTTCCTCCCTTCAAGGTGTTTTGCCAGCAGGTAAAAATGCCACCCCCTCCCTGTTCTGAAACAGGCTGCTGACTCATCTGTAGTGATCTCTCAGCATCTTCACCTTTCCTTCAGTTGCCTCCGTTGGAAACTGAAAGGAAGGAAGCCTTCACCTTGAGGTAGGCCTGGGCCGAGTTGTCTCCGTCTTCCTCAGAAGTTCTGTCTCGAATCG
>NW_015326704.1:0-231 GCF_001447785.1 Gekko japonicus
AATCTCTGAGCATGAAACAAACCAAGATCGCTGAGTGAGAATGTAACAGGGAGGATGAGATATGTGTTTAATGCTTCCCACCCTTGTAGGCCGCTCCTCCTCCCATTCTTTTATACACTTAACATGATGGACACCCAGATTAGGGAAGTGGAGGGGTTATTTGGGGGTAAGTGGTAACGAGGAGCTGTAGATAAAGTGGCAGGCATGGGAATCCTAACATTTAAGCAACTC
>NW_015326705.1:0-231 GCF_001447785.1 Gekko japonicus
AGGGGAAATTTGAAATGGAGGAGAATTCCAGAAACATCTCTGAACTGACCAGGCAAAAACAGTTCAGGAGAGCTATTTGTGCACGTGGCACTTGGACGTGCAGAGTGTGCCTCAGGATATGGCGGGCTGTTTCGGTTTGTAGGCAGGGGGGAAATAGCTTGCAAACTCCTGACCCCCGTCTTGTTTGTGCCTGGTGCCATACGGTTCCGTGGCAGAGCCTCTGCTTGGCAT
>NW_015326706.1:0-231 GCF_001447785.1 Gekko japonicus
TTCTGTGCTTTGTTTTCCGTTGTGTGACGGACAAAGGGAAGAGAGGCATCGGGGCTGCCAACTGGCCGGTGCCATCCTCTTTGGAGTATTTGCCAGGCCTAGATCTGTTCGTGTGCCCCTAGTTGGCCTTTGCAGGGGTTTTGAGAATACCAGCTGGCCATCCGAAAAATCTTGAAAATGGCAGCTAGTATGCCCGTGCCACAGCCAGCTTTACTTTCTCTAGCACCCACC
>NW_015326707.1:0-231 GCF_001447785.1 Gekko japonicus
CCACGCAGGTTTCTTAAAAATATATTATTGTTATACGATTACATTTCAGAAACCAGATTCATAATAATAGAATTTAGGGCAGGCAGATTTAGGTCTGTTACTATTCCCGATATAGATATCTCCATAACATCCAAAGAATCGTCTTAAAGGACAGGGGTTCACAGGTGCCAAGTATCTTAATATACACGAATGGCTTTGAAACTTTTACTTAAAAACAAATACAATAAAATT
>NW_015326708.1:0-231 GCF_001447785.1 Gekko japonicus
GCATTGGTGCATATGGGTTTGTCGCAAGTCTATGAAAGGAGGCACACAGCCTCCCACCCACATAGAACTTTCCAGTAAATCCCCCAAGGATTCCTTTTCCAAACCTGCATCAGCAAATTTTTTGCAGGGTGCGTAAGACAGAGCTCTTAGGTGGCAACCTGGTGAACAAGAGGGCGACGGGAGTGGATGAAGGACTTACCAGCATTGCCTCAGGAAATCCTGGGACATTTT
>NW_015326709.1:0-231 GCF_001447785.1 Gekko japonicus
GGCTTACTCCCAGGAAAATATTCTTAGGACAAAGCTAAAAATCTCCTAACAGCTAGCTTCCATCCTAGGAACATTTCCAGCCAACAAAGAACATTAGCGTTCTTTTGCCAAAAGACCCCAAGTCCCACCAAATGTCATATAGGCCCAATCATGGTGGAGAACAAACTCACAGCAATATACATCAACACAACCCAGGGCCAACATGGCACTGCCAAGAAACCAACTGGACTA
>NW_015326710.1:0-231 GCF_001447785.1 Gekko japonicus
GGAAGCTCACTGGGTGATGCTGGGCCAGTTACAAGCCTAAAATGCCTCAAAAGGTTGTTCTGAGGATAGAATGAAAGGCAAAAGGATGATGTGAGCTGCTCTAGGTTCTCATTGGGGGAAACGGTGGGGTACAAATGAAGTAAACAGATATTAAATAATGCTGAAGACTTAAGGGGCAGATATAAGAAAGGTTTGCTGCTGAGGGGGAAGGAGAGAAGGAAGCAGGGAAAG
>NW_015326711.1:0-231 GCF_001447785.1 Gekko japonicus
CAGCAGGGCTCTTCTTGCATTCTTATTTTCAGTTGAAGGGGGGCCTTTCTGCATGTCACAAAGTCCTTGTGTCTTTTGGAGAAAGACATGAGGACTTTGTATCAGGGTGGCAATGGGAAATGTGTGCCTCCCGCATGCATCCTGTTTCTCTTCTGCTTGCAACCCCAGTGCGGACAGAAGCAGTCTCAGCCTTCTCTCTCTGTGCTCTTTTTGCACCTTCAAACAGCTCTA
>NW_015326712.1:0-231 GCF_001447785.1 Gekko japonicus
ACAGTGTGAGATGATGTCAGCTTTGAGACTGGTCTCTTTCCAAATGCCAAAAAAGACAGTTTCCAAGTGCATTGTTGCTTAAGCAGGATATAGATTTTTTTTTTTACAAAAAGAGTACCCTGCATTGTTTTGCATCCTTGCCTCACCTTGTGTTTGGGTTATATGCCCACTTTAAATTGTGACTGAAGCCTGCAGCTTAATAAACTGGTTTAAATAGACTTTTCAAAAAAA
>NW_015326713.1:0-231 GCF_001447785.1 Gekko japonicus
GCAGGCTGCTGTAATTGATGGCTTTTCTACAAATGGGAAAAATGAGATGAGGATGGAGACTTCATTGTGGTATGAAGATACCTCAGACTCCGTGCACCTGGTCAATACCTTTTCTTGGATTTTGCACATAACTGAGTACCACTCTCTTTATACTCACCTTCTCTAAATTTGATAGTTTCTTCCTATTCTTAGCTAGATTCAGGTTTCAGGTGGGTAGCCATATTGGTCTGC
>NW_015326714.1:0-231 GCF_001447785.1 Gekko japonicus
AGATCTCCAGACCCCACCTGAAGGTTGGTAAAACCTAATTTTGAGTGATCTCAGTTTCTCTTCACAACAACCCCTTGGGGCAGGCCAGGCTAGGAGATGGCCCAGGGATCTCCACTGAGCCGAATCAAAGTGGACATGATGGGACAGCTATCTCCTGCCTTGCTGAGTTCATGAGGTCTATTTTTATATACGCGCAAACAGGTGGGTGAGGGGCTTGCCTGACCCCTCCCC
>NW_015326715.1:0-231 GCF_001447785.1 Gekko japonicus
ATTTATCTTTCAATAAAATGTTAATTAACGAAAACACTTTGTTAAAAAAGCATCGATGGCTTTGGAGCACTGGGGAGCTACTGACACCGGGGGTCCAGACGCGGCCTGAAAGACTTTCCAAACATAGCCCCATCCCAGTTTCCATTATTTGCATGCCTCGGAACTGCTACTGCTGCAGGAACCATATTAAATCGCCTCACTTTTGACATTGGTCGAATCTGCATTTGTCTT
>NW_015326716.1:0-231 GCF_001447785.1 Gekko japonicus
ATCCAATCTCTTCTCTTCTTCTTAACCGTCGGGGCTAAATAACCAACGAATAAGCCGGAATTCTTTCTCTGGGCCCTTTCCTTGAGAGAATGGATCTGTCCACTGTTATTCACACCCCAGTGCTAGATTACTGCAAGGCGTGCTACATGGGACAGTCCTTGTAGACTTCTAGGAAACTTCAGCCCCCATTCCAAAAATGCTGTGGTCAGTGGATTGATGGGTAAGCCCTGA
>NW_015326717.1:0-231 GCF_001447785.1 Gekko japonicus
TGTCTTTCCCAGTAGTATCATGGATAGGAAGAGAGCATCAGATGGATCGTTCGTGTTATTCAGATGGTTTCGTGTTATACTCTTAGAACCAATATTGTGACCAACATCAATGTCATGCATTGTATAATTCTCCTGTAAAACAGCAGTTGATTTCCTTTGCAGCCTAGTAACAAAGAACTACCAGCACCTCCTGGCCTTGGCATTTGCCATCAGTGAGATCAATGAGAATCC
>NW_015326718.1:0-231 GCF_001447785.1 Gekko japonicus
CAAATTGGCAGCTTTATTACCAAGCAGCAGCGATGAGATGCATAAAGGAGTGGCTAGTTCTAGAAAACTGGAGACTTTTACGTTTAGAAGGCCATGACCTACATATGGGTTGGCACGCATACGTTTGGTATGCAAAAGATAAAGTACACTCAAATTTCCACAATCACGTTATCAGAGCGACGTTACTAAAAGTTTGGAAGGAAATAAAAGAAAAATATTATCCAAAAATTC
>NW_015326719.1:0-231 GCF_001447785.1 Gekko japonicus
GGTAAAGAAAGTCAATGAGAAAAACTATCACTCGACGACTTTGGCAATCAACCAAGGTGAGGCTCTTAGGCTGTTTCATGGACACTCAGTGGAGTATATTCTGTAAGATGGAGACTGCCAGCACAACTTTGTAGTGCAACCTGCTGCTGGTTTCACATAGAGACGGATCATATGGACTAGTGCCATCTCTCTGGCTTGTACATTTTGATCCCATCCTTTCTCTAAGGAGCT
>NW_015326720.1:0-231 GCF_001447785.1 Gekko japonicus
CCTCAGCAAGAGACTCCACATATGCCATAAAAGGGGCTTTCCCCTTTAAACTGGATTAAAAATAGACCTGTTCGTCTCAAAAGAGAACCCATCGGATCCATATGGACACTTCCTCCATCGCAGCAGCAGGGAGGCAATGAAACTGAGCCTGGCTGTCAGAATAGTGTGAAGCAGCTTGGTGGCTGCATTCCATCTTCTCCCATTTCCCCCTTTTCCCTGCTGAGCTGTGCT
>NW_015326721.1:0-231 GCF_001447785.1 Gekko japonicus
AGCACCCACTGCAAGGGCCTGGCGTGGAACGGCGCCCAGGGAACCAAGTTGATCGTCGAGATCATCAAGCCTTGCAGCGCTGCTAGCTGCATGAGGTCCACTCGCTCCTTGGCTCTGACGTCTGTCACTAGGGCCTGAATCTTGATCTGCTTCTCCTCTGGCAGAGAAACCGTGGCTTGACTGGTGTTCAGCCATGTTCCATGGTGCACAAGGTCCCGTGTGGGTGTCAAG
>NW_015326722.1:0-231 GCF_001447785.1 Gekko japonicus
AAACCTGGAATGAAAAACACAGTTAACAAAGGGGGCAACTACAGCCCAACATCAAGTACCAATGCAGCATTAATGTCCCGACAAAGGGCGCATGTAAGCCCAGAATACCCCTGAGCACCACCTGCCGAGTCTCTTAATATCACTAGCTGGGTATCCCATAGCTACTGCCATAGAAGCAGCACCAATGCGGAAGGAATGCGTACCAAAACGCACCCCAGCAAGACCCAATCC
>NW_015326723.1:0-231 GCF_001447785.1 Gekko japonicus
GAAAGCATGACGTTCACATTCCTGTGACATGACAGATGGAAAATGGTTTGGCAGGATGCGCCACAATCGCATTGTTTGTGTAAAAACAAACTAATGTGCAAGCCAATTTAGAACAACTTTTTAAAGTAATCTTTTTTAGTGTTTACAAGTAATCTGAACTGCGATTCTAACCAAAAGGAATTGTACTGTCACTAGTTGGTAATGGTACAGATACTAACCAATAGGTACTTT
>NW_015326724.1:0-231 GCF_001447785.1 Gekko japonicus
AGACAAGGTCCAGATCAGCAGTTAAAACAGGAAAATCTTCCCAAAAACTTTATCAAAAGGGCTCATGGATGGAAATAACACAGAGACTTAAAAATAAATAGGAACAGTATAGAAAAGTTGATCAAAAGGAAATATTTTCTCCCTCATCTATAATCCTACACCTTCCTACACCAATAAAGCTGATTCACTATTGGTCAATTTTTCTTTTCACTTCCCTCTTGAGGAAAAAAA
>NW_015326725.1:0-231 GCF_001447785.1 Gekko japonicus
AAAGGTTTGCCATCACTGCACTATACCATCTTGGAACCAAACACTACATTTTAATTTTTCAAATAAGCTCCTTTATCCCTTAACGTTTTCCCATCCTGGGTGTGTGTGGGTTTTTTCCCGTCACAGCGGCATAAACTGTGTTGGAAGGCGCAGGGGTGGCATCTGGCCACTGGTAGTCTGTCAAAAAAGGGGGGGAGGGGGAAGGGGGAAAGCCAGTGTACAATGCAAGAA
>NW_015326726.1:0-231 GCF_001447785.1 Gekko japonicus
TATCAGTAAATTTTCAGGGCCAATCTACACTTTATAATTGCCACATGTTTGATAGTAAAATGGTTGGGGTTTCTGCCCTATGACCTATGTAACAGCCAGGTATGAATTGTGGGTTCTCCTCAATTTCCACATGGACTGTGCTTTATTCAGATCATGCCTGAAGTACATATAGAGAAGGGGCTTCAGCCTCCTCTCTACACCATTTTCATTACTTGAAAAGGCCCTGGGGGG
>NW_015326727.1:0-231 GCF_001447785.1 Gekko japonicus
ACGAGTTTCTTTAGGGCTCCAGTTCATCTGTCTGTCTACTGTGCCCCTTTGGTATATTTCAGCAGCTTGCATGTTCAGCCTAGCTGAACTTCAGACCTGTGCTGACATATATGCAAAGTCAGATATGGGGGGAGGACAGGACTCCGTCTTCCTTCTGTAGGAAATCTCCCTACAGCTTTGCTGGTCTGCTCTGTACTAATAATCTGGGATGTAGAAAGAATCTCAGGAGAA
>NW_015326728.1:0-231 GCF_001447785.1 Gekko japonicus
TTTTTAAAATCTTTCAGTTCACTGTGCTCAGAAAATAGATGCATTGGTAATTTTGTTGATTACCTAGTTGAACAATCCTTTTTATTCTTGGTTTTGTTAGGAAGAAGTCGATGGAAAAAAGACAGCTCCACAAAAAACAAAGCCTCCAGCAGGCAGGTAGGAAGGGCAGCGCTGAAATTGTGACATACGAGAAACATAAACATATGAGCTACATGGTTTTGGATCCTTTGA
>NW_015326729.1:0-231 GCF_001447785.1 Gekko japonicus
ACAAAAGGAAATACTTCTTTACACAGTGTCATGGGGGTCCTGGCCTCCTGCTGACTTCCCCTTGGACACCACCACACCCCAGCATGTGCCTTCATTTGATGACCCCCTTTTCCTGGCTGCTGGGGCCTGGAGGGGGGAAGGACGGGAGTTGCCTCAGTTGCGAGCGAGGAGGGAGGTTACATCACCTGCCCTCCACCAGCTCCCAGAGCTTAGCCAACCAGACTGCGCTCT
>NW_015326730.1:0-231 GCF_001447785.1 Gekko japonicus
ATTCCATGACTCTCAGCATAAAGTAACACACAACAGTACATAACATGAAATAATGTCCCAACATGGGTTGCTGACTATGCTTTGATGATGAAGAACAAGCAATGTGTTTAGGGTGACCCTTACTTCATTCAGCTACGTTTGGAGGTTGTCCAATATTCTATGAACTCCACAAATGTTGGTGCTATGCTGCATTATAATTACTGTTTGGGTTGAATAAGAAGTTTATTAGAT
>NW_015326731.1:0-231 GCF_001447785.1 Gekko japonicus
GGGGCTGGAGGTATGGGGTGGTAACCTGCTTGCAATGCCAGCTGGGTGTGAGCCACATAATCATGCTCATGACAGGGGCAGGGTGGCTCACCCTATGTGGCAAGGAGGGGTCGGGCGACCCCTGGCCATGCCATCCTGTACTTATAGGATTGTCCTTGCCACTTGCAGCAAGTTGAATTAATAAATTCACCCTCAGTTATCCCATCTTTGTGGCTGTTTCTTTCTTCCAAC
>NW_015326732.1:0-231 GCF_001447785.1 Gekko japonicus
CCCTTCTTTTTGGACATCCTATAAAATTCTGGGGGGGAAGGAGCATCAACTTTGAATTGATGCTAGTTTTAAAAAAGCCTTTTAAATTGTCGGCGTCAGATTTTACAGTACCTTATTGAGCTGTGACCTCTCTGCCCATTGTTTTCAATAATTTATGCTGTTAAACTTTTGTATGCTGCTTTGGAATTTGCTCAAAAGCGTAGTATGCATTTTAATTAGTAAAGTGCACAC
>NW_015326733.1:0-231 GCF_001447785.1 Gekko japonicus
CAGGGTGACCAGCACCGTTTCCGTCCCATGGGCGAGGCGAAAGTCGAACTAGAAGAGTTCCAGGATCTTAGAATCCTCCAAGAAAGTCTGAAGCTGTGTTGTCACTGCCCTCTCTATTACCTTACCCAGGAATGGCAAGTTAGACATTGGGCGGTAATTATTAAGGACCATAGGGTCCAATGAAGGTGTTTTAAGGAGAGGGTGCAGAACAACACAAGTGGACCCAGTAAT
>NW_015326734.1:0-231 GCF_001447785.1 Gekko japonicus
ACCTGCTTTATCCCAAGTCTTGGGATCCTTCCATTGGACTTTCAGCCGCTGCCTCTGGCCACTGTACCCTTCCTGCAAGGTTAAGCCAAAAGGCAGCTAGGCTGCCAGTGTCTCAACATGCCATATTCCCTGCCAGGAATAGCACATGCCTAGCCCCAGGGAGCGTCTGATCTTTCCAGACTGCAGATACTCCAGGCCTTGTAGGCTGTTTTCCTCCCCAGCTTCCCACCT
>NW_015326735.1:0-231 GCF_001447785.1 Gekko japonicus
CTTCCAGCCTAGCCCAGCCACCCATCTTCCGCTGTCCTCATGAGAACTAGTCTCCTGGTGGTCTAAAAAGGAATGGCAGATAGAGGGCGGACAGGGCTCATAGGCCCAAGTCCATTGGCTCTCTCGTTCTCTCTGATGCCGGCTGTCAGCATCTTTCTTGTTTGTGCCATCTGTGCCCTTGTTGGGTGAGACTACTATGTCACATGGACACACGAATCCACCATATTGAAT
>NW_015326736.1:0-231 GCF_001447785.1 Gekko japonicus
CCCAAATCTCTCTCTCTCTCTTTTCCATTCCAACTACCAGCAGTTGAGCCAAATTCCTGCTTCTATACAAAAGAAATCCAGGCTTATGAAATCCAGGGAATACAACAACAGAGTGCATTGTACGTTTAGTGTTGCGCAACTAGCTTCAGACATCTGAGGTCATCTGAAGAGGCTGGGCCCCTTGCTTCTAGGAAACTTTGATCACTGAAACAGAGGAAGCAAGAAGGACAG
>NW_015326737.1:0-231 GCF_001447785.1 Gekko japonicus
TAAAATGCCCATGTTGTTTGAATTCACAAGTTGGTTTTGCACCATTTCATCATTTACAGAGCCATCCTATGGTCCTACTACAACAGTGATCCACCAATACCAGTGTAGCATCAGCACAATCTGTTCTCTTCCAGTGTGTGTGGGGGGAACTTCAAGAAATGCAGAGTACAGCAACACCACCAGAGTCTGCTTGATGACACCACTGATATGTGCCAATCCTGGAGCATCATA
>NW_015326738.1:0-231 GCF_001447785.1 Gekko japonicus
TCTTATTGTTGTGCCTCTTTGCCTTGAGCCATGCTTTATATGAATACCAGATTTTTCAAATCTGAACATAATAGGGGGCTGCAAAGGACCAAAGAGATGTCAAATCAGCCCCTCTAACCAAATCATAAATTATACCTTAAGGCTAAAGAGTCAGTGACACCACTGAAGATTATCAAGAGTTAATTCTACAATTGGTTATACTTGAAAACTAGAATGTCACATTATTTTAAG
>NW_015326739.1:0-231 GCF_001447785.1 Gekko japonicus
TTGTCAGGTTCTCAATTATTACGCGAACCATGGCTTACGAAGCTTTGTTACATCAACAGGTTTCCCCCTGCAAGTGGGCTTAAATGTACAGGCACTAGAGCAAGCGGGGATGGGAGGTGAGCAATGCTCACTGGAAGCATGAAGGGCGGGCAGCTCTATATCTGTCCTGCCAGTCACTCCAATAATATTCCAGCGCCGGGATAATACATGCCCCAGTCGCTTCAAGGGGGG
>NW_015326740.1:0-231 GCF_001447785.1 Gekko japonicus
TAATGGCCACTGATGGACCTCTGCTACATGTCTCATGTAGTTTGGCTCTAAAGTCCCTTTGCGAGGGCTCAGAGTGTTGGATACAACCAGATTTTCTGCTGGTGACAAAGATAAGAGGAGTGTCGACTCTGATTACCAAAAAGGCTAGCTGGGGAGGATCATGGGACATGGATCGATAAAAGCCACATAAGGTTGCTGGGTGCCCGTTGGCACTCTGACAGATGACAGGAG
>NW_015326741.1:0-231 GCF_001447785.1 Gekko japonicus
GTCACTGACCTAGGCAATTGTCTAGGGTGCCGGGGGCAAGGGCACCAGAGGCATGAAAAGATGTTTGCTAGGGTGAGCGGTAGCCACAAGTGGTGCTCCCAGCTCCAATGCTACTGCTTAGGAGGCTGCACTTTCCTCCCCTGTATGCAGGGCAGGCCTGTCATTGTCAAATTTTAGATTCTCTCCTAGGGTGCCGGCCCAACAATGAGGGCACCAGCCCATGATCCGAGC
>NW_015326742.1:0-231 GCF_001447785.1 Gekko japonicus
GCTTCCGAGATCTGACAAGATTCAGGTCAGGGCAGACTGATGTACCTCCCGCTAAAGCCGGAAAGGGCACTAACACCAGAATAAGATCCCTTTGCACCTATCTAGTGTCTCCAGGGTAGAAACTGCTCTGCATGTCTTCTTGTCGTAATCCTTACAACAGTCCTGCAAAGCGGGCCAATATTACAGCCCCGTGTTACAAAACAGATGTCCCAATCTAAACCTCACTGGGTG
>NW_015326743.1:0-231 GCF_001447785.1 Gekko japonicus
GCTTAGCATCTTATGGTGCAGTTTGTACATGAAGGAGAACCAGCTGCAGTCGTCATTATGTGAAAGTTTCGCATTATGATCTGTAACAAGAAGGCTAAAATCCCGGTGACAGAACAGACGTCTTAAGTGTTTCGTTTAACATTGTTTGTATTTTCTCCCCCCCCCCACAACATTGTCAAAACCGTTTGCAGTCCTTTTCCTTTTGTTTCCCTCTCTCCCGCTAAGGGTAAC
>NW_015326744.1:0-231 GCF_001447785.1 Gekko japonicus
GCAAGTCCATAATAAAATCCATAGAAATCACTTCCCAGGGTCAGCTAGGAGTCTCTAGTCGGTGGGGCAGCCCCAGGGCCTTATCGGGGCACCTCTTACTCATCAAACAAGTTTGGCACGACTCGACATATTGTGAAATCTCTCCCTGCATATGAAGCCACCAAAACTAGCATTGCAACAGGTGCAGAATTTTCAAGAAACCAAAATGTCCAGCCAGTTTTGATTCATGGC
>NW_015326745.1:0-231 GCF_001447785.1 Gekko japonicus
TTGTTGGCCCTCTATTCGGCCAGAAAGGGAAGACACGAAGCTCCCGGGGAAGGAACCGATTCGGCCACACCACTTAGTACTCAACTCTGCTCTCCCCAGCTTATCCCTTTGGAATGCTGTGTTGATATAACCGTCTGCCGTTCAGGAGAGGGAACCAAGGCCACAGGTGGGCTGGCCTTTTGGCCAGCATCCAAAACAGAGGGAAGCTATGACAGGGACACCTTCTATCAG
>NW_015326746.1:0-230 GCF_001447785.1 Gekko japonicus
GGGGGTTAATCTGGCCTGTTACACTGGGAACCTGTCCCTCTGGGGGAATCCCTCTGGCTTCCCTACCTTGCTCAGCTCTGCCGGGATCTCTGTCGGGAAAGAGCACCGAGACCCCAGAAGGCTCCACCGGGGCTTCTGCCTCCTTCTCCTTCCAAGGGGAACCAACCGACCCAGGGAAACCGCCTCCCTCGGGACTCCTTCGGAGGAGCAGGGCGGAGGAGGCGACCAGA
>NW_015326747.1:0-230 GCF_001447785.1 Gekko japonicus
GGGGCTGACTGGGCTTGGGAGGCTCCTGGGCAGTTGAGGCCTTAGTGAGGCTGGTTTGGGGCACATCCTTCCTGCCCCCCCACCCTTGGTGCCTCCCCATTTCTTTTTGTGTATAGCTCTATAGTTATATCAAAAATTGGTTAATTATATGCTTGGCTTTTCTTGGGACACTTATAAATCAAGAATAGCGGTACCCCTGGGTATTATAGCTGTCTTTTAAGGGGCAGTTG
>NW_015326748.1:0-231 GCF_001447785.1 Gekko japonicus
ATTCCTGCATGCAGTTTCTAACCTGGATTGGGACCATGGTTCACGCCCAGAAGGTGCTTCAATTTTCCAGCCATCCTGGGCTGTTCCCATGGACTGGACGGAATTCCCCGACCCCTTGTGGAAGACCACATTGCCTCTGAAGCTTACGGATTGTGCCCGTGGTCCCCACCCTGGGAACTGTGCCATAAGTCAACCCGTAGTATCCTAAGGAGCGCCAAGCAGGAAGGAACC
>NW_015326749.1:0-230 GCF_001447785.1 Gekko japonicus
AAAAAAACCCACACACTCTTATGCTAAAGGCATCCCTGTTCTGAAACCTAAATAAATGACGTTTCCACAGTTTTCCATTACTCCCCTGGGCCAAAGAACACTTCACTCAGTTTGGTGGCTGGGCCAGCCATTTCATAAGGTGGATCTATGTTCCCAGCATAAAGAAATTTGTATTGAAAATGTTTCCTTTGCTGGATTTGTTCCCTGTAACATGTACAAATTCTTCCATA
>NW_015326750.1:0-230 GCF_001447785.1 Gekko japonicus
GGACTTGGAGGAGCATGGAGTGGGGGGGGAAGAGGAAGAGGCCCTACGGTGGCAGAAGAGGGTCAAACAGCTGGGCAGCAGCGTCACTGTGCTTTCTAGTTTGCTGGATTAATTTGCATCACTTGGGTCAGTTCCACTCTGAGTTAATGGGGTTCAGTTTGCGATTGGGGGGAAAACCAGACTACATTCTTAAGTCTTTTATGGCTGGTCTAGGGTTCCCAGCCTCTCCT
>NW_015326751.1:0-230 GCF_001447785.1 Gekko japonicus
AGGAAAAATCTTTTGGACCTACAAGTAGCAGAGGAAGGTGATACAGAAGTATATAAATAATCAAAAACTGTTGGTGACTTAGCAAAGCTCTCAAGCAAGTAGCAGTTTCCTTCCCCATCAGAATACCGCAGCCATTTCAGATTCACATCCACTTGTAAGGTTTTGTATATTTTACCTGCTTTACATTTATAGCTGTTCGCCTGCATTTTGCCTAAGTAAATCTCAGCTGG
>NW_015326752.1:0-230 GCF_001447785.1 Gekko japonicus
CTCCCAAACCATTAGCACATGCTTTAGTGCAAATCAGAACCCTGACTTCTTTTGTCAGCTTTATTTGCGATCAGCACTAAGCCACAGGTGTACATTCCTGGCTGCCACCTCCAGTTCTCCCCTCCCCCCAGTCTAACATTGGGTCAAATAAGTGAATGGGGGGACATTATTTCCCTATCTGTTTTGAGTGCAGCTATTGCTATGAACGGAGCTGCGGTGGCTCAAGTGGT
>NW_015326753.1:0-230 GCF_001447785.1 Gekko japonicus
CTGGAGTTGAGGTATAATCCCAGGAGATCGTCAGCCACAACCTGGAGGTTGGCAGCCCTGCAAACATGAACGCCATTAGACTGACAAATTTGATTTAGATGAAAGCCTCCCTGGAGCAAGACGGTCTTATGTAAGTGGCAGAAAAGGGTGGGTTGTATCCTGGCCTATTCTTCTGGGCCGCTCTGTCCATCTTGGCCAACCCCCCCCCCCAGCTTCCACTGCTAGCCCCT
>NW_015326754.1:0-230 GCF_001447785.1 Gekko japonicus
TTTTAATGTTGTATTTATTACCTATATGTGTTTTGGAATTTTATCTGTTTGTAAGCCGTCCTGAGCTGGCCTTGGCCCGAAGGGCGGGATAAAAATTTAACAAATAAATAATGAATAAATACTTTTTTTTGCCACAGTAACTCCTATGAAGTTGGGTATTCAAAGGCTGGGTAAGGCTGATACCTATATGTACACTCTGAGGGTTTAGATAGCCGTGGTCAGAAGGACAA
>NW_015326755.1:0-230 GCF_001447785.1 Gekko japonicus
GTCGAGTAGCGTTGGTTCTCCTTAAGGACTCGGGAATCTTGTCAATTCTGGCAGGGGGGGGCTTGTGCTCGAATAGTGAGCTGGCATGGCGTAGTGGTCAGGGTGTCAGACGAGGATCTGGGAGACGCAGGTCTGAATCCCCACAAAACCACAGAAGCTCATTGGGCGACCTTGGGCCAGTCACAGGCTCTCAGCCTCCTCTCTACCCCCACCCCCCCAGCGCTGTTGGG
>NW_015326756.1:0-230 GCF_001447785.1 Gekko japonicus
ATCTTTAGCGGTGATTATCCAGCAGTTTTCTGGCCTTGATATGAAAGCAATGCACCTGTTGCAGAGGTGTCCCTAAAAAACTGGAGTTGTACCACTGAAGCAGCACTAAAGCTGTGACAGGAAAAGCAAGATGATGCATGACTATTAATTGCTAGTGTGCATCATAATGCACAACTGGCTTTAGATTTCTGTTAGAGAGTTGCATGACTATGGAACATGATATGCAATTA
>NW_015326757.1:0-230 GCF_001447785.1 Gekko japonicus
CTGGTTCTCAAAGGCACGATGCCTCACTGAGTGCACCAAAGGTACCGAACAGTTTGGTCTCATGGGGTTTGAGTTGTCTGCCAGGAAGGACCAAGAGGCTGCAGCTAGTTCTGGGGTGGAAGGTTTGGAGTTTAAATCAAGGAGGAAGAGCAGGGCTGTTTCCCAGTGGTCTCTTGGAGCTCATCCTGGACTTTGACGGCAGTTTATGGAGCTGTCTCAGAGTTTTCTTT
>NW_015326758.1:0-231 GCF_001447785.1 Gekko japonicus
CTTTTTCTACGAAATGACCCCTGCTGTAAGGAGATGTGCAGTGGTGGAGAGAGGTGAGAGGAGAAATAGAAATGAGCGTTGCAAATGTGGTAGTCAGTGTTGGAAAGGTAAGAGTGTGACGGAGCCTAGCTCCCCACTTTTACATTGGCAGTCCTCCTGATGTTGACATCTGGGAGTTAGTTATGCGGGAGGAGAAAACAATATCGATCCTTTCTGCATTTGACTGCCACT
>NW_015326759.1:0-230 GCF_001447785.1 Gekko japonicus
ATGCCACACCCCTGATCCCCACAAACCATAAGAGGTTGGACTCAATAAGCCTCCCCCCATTTTTAATTGTCTCTCTTCACCCATTCAAGGGGCTCATAATTGTTCCTTTATTTTCTCCTTCCCTTTCAAATGTTACAGCTTTTCTAGTTCTGTGAACTTTAGCCAATGAATCAACCCATCACACAGAGAGGGAAAATGAAACAGTGTAGTGTTTAGCATGTTGGACTAGG
>NW_015326760.1:0-230 GCF_001447785.1 Gekko japonicus
AGGAGGCCCTGCACCGCCTCCTTATGCCTACCCCACCTGGGGTTCTGGAAGCAGTACAGTGGCTCGGTAGTTCAAACAGGGCCTGGCTGAAAGAGGAGTCCGGAAGTTTTCAGATTGCCCAAAGGACTACATGCTTTGGGAGGAAATCTTCCAGGGAGCCACTAGGGGCATGAGGCTATATGAAGATGAGGAACTCACACTCATGACTGTGTGGCTGGGCCCATGATCCA
>NW_015326761.1:0-230 GCF_001447785.1 Gekko japonicus
GTTTATGTCTAGAAGGGGTTTAACTGAAGATGCCCACAAACGGTCTGCTCTTTCTCCTCCTCCTCTGCCTTGTTGCCAGGCAAATCCTGAGTAAGATCCATGGTGAGCCCTTGCTCGGAATGGGTAGTGGGATGACTCTCAGTTCCCTCCGTTACTAAAGTGAGAGTCGCTGGGATATTTAATTCTGTGACTGTAGCGATGGTCAAGGGGCCGCGGTGGCTCAGAGGTTA
>NW_015326762.1:0-230 GCF_001447785.1 Gekko japonicus
GGGGGTGGTGGTTCACTGTTAGCAGTCAGGCCGTCAATTGTACCCATTGCCCCCCCCCATTTGCTGCAACAACACTTGAGAAACTTGTAATCCATAAAGTTGTGTCCTGATTTTTGCCAGTCCAATGTGTCTGTGTCATCCTTTTGCAGCCACCAACTATAAAGTATTTGGTGCTAGAGGACTGTGTGATTTTTAACACATGTAAAACAGGGCTCTTTTTGTAGAAAAAG
>NW_015326763.1:0-234 GCF_001447785.1 Gekko japonicus
CTGTGGCACTCCACTCAAGACTTCCCTTCTTCTTCATCTGTGGTACATGCCCAAATATTAGTGATGCCAGTCTCTGGGGCCAGAGATCTTCTGGAACTGCAGCTCCTTTCCAATACAGAGATCAGTTCCCCTGGAGAAAATGGATGCTTTGGAGGGTGGACTCTATGGCATTATACCCCACCAAGGCCCCTGTCCTCTCCAAACACTGTCCTCAGATCTCCAGGAGTTTCCCAA
>NW_015326764.1:0-230 GCF_001447785.1 Gekko japonicus
TACAGAGCAACAAATCTGCCCTTGCCAGTATATACTCAGTCCTTCCAAGTTCTCTGACTTTATTGTGGATGCATCTTCAGACACCACCTGCTGTGCATGGAGGGGTCTTTTAGGTAAGAAATGTGTAAGAGGACCACATGATTCTTTTTAGTGTACTTTATTATGAATGTAAGGTTTATTATAGAATAGTAAATGACATACGAGGAGATGTTCCCTCTAAGTTGTGGAGT
>NW_015326765.1:0-230 GCF_001447785.1 Gekko japonicus
AGCCCCAATCACATAAACAGTTCAGATCATCACAAACAGATCAGCCACATTATACTCTGCTACAGGCAGGCGAGAAAGCGATCTCTTTGTCTCACACTTCTTTCTTTTTTGGCATTTCAACCATATTGCTTTAATTATATCATTCTTTCTTCAGTCAAAAATATGAGTAGAAAGTAAACTATATACCTGCAGGGCCATCTCAAAACCCTGCCACACTTTTAATCCTCTCC
>NW_015326766.1:0-230 GCF_001447785.1 Gekko japonicus
TCCTATGGAATTTCGCTGTGCTTGAAACCTGAAGAGCACACAGACCCATGTACTGGGAATTAAGTGTTTCATCCTAGGGGAAAAGGGAAGAGTGTCGCCTCAATCCAGTCGCCACAGAAGTGAAGGGAAACAGCAGCAAAACTTCTGCAATGGGTACAGTCTTCAAAAATTTGTTTTAGCTGTGTTATATCCTATGTAAGCTGCCCTAAGCCTGCCACAGTGGGAAGGGC
>NW_015326767.1:0-230 GCF_001447785.1 Gekko japonicus
GGGGGGGGGGGAGTTAGTTGTGTCTCTTGTTAGGCTGGGCTTGCCTCGGTTTCTGCTCTGATAGCCTGTTTCCCTTCCTCACCCTTGTGTTTTCATTGTTGCTGGCTCAGACCTCTGCACGTTTACACAGAAGCAAAACCCTCTGAATTGAGGAGGGCTAAATCCTGAGTAAATGTGCTCTCCTGAGCTTTGATAGGTAGAGGCATTTAGCAAAGGTCTAAAAATTGCGG
>NW_015326768.1:0-230 GCF_001447785.1 Gekko japonicus
CTCTCTATTTACAAATGCAGAAGCACAGTGTATCTGGTCCTAGGCAGCTTTCTGAGAAAACAGGGCAAATGTAGGAGTGGTGGTAGATTCCAGTACGTCTGCCAAGCATTATGCCACTCCTGGATCTAGTAGTATCCTCACTCTTTTGCCATTGGTGTGAAGAGGTTTTTCACTGATATATGGGACAGCAGGTAAAAATATGGTTATAATTGTGATAGTACTGTTGATAG
>NW_015326769.1:0-230 GCF_001447785.1 Gekko japonicus
GCATCCGCTATGCTGTTATCCACACCAGGGACATGACGTGCCGAAAATGTAATGTTATCGGCCAAGCAGGCTAAAACCAGTCGGCGAACCAACCGCATCACACGTTTGGACTTTGAAGACTGCTTGTTCACCACCCAAACCACTGCCTGGTTGTCGCACCAAAACTGCACTCTCCTATCTCAAAAGAGATCCCTCCAAACAACCACCGCCACCAGTATTGGGAAGAGCTC
>NW_015326770.1:0-230 GCF_001447785.1 Gekko japonicus
GCTCCAGGTACCTGACGTGATTCCGAGGACCTCCGAGTAGCCTGAGGTGTTATAACTCGAGTGGGAATCTGTTATTTGCAGTGTTTATGGTTTTGCCTCTCTCCGGAAGGCTCGGGGGAGATTTGCAGGTAAATATTTAAAACCAATAAATAACAACAAAGCAGTATTAAAAATGAAGCGAACAACCGCCAGGTTTGTAACTTCAGAGGGTAGTCATGTTGGTCTGCGGT
>NW_015326771.1:0-230 GCF_001447785.1 Gekko japonicus
ACTGGACTCTTAATCTGTTCTATTGCATTTAGTTTCCTTAGCATCAGAGGCAGCACGATATGTTCAGTAATACAGACAGAACATAAGTGGAGCCCCCATTTTAAAAAAACTGTTAATTAAAAAAATTATACAAACCTCAAGCAGAAAAAAATAAAAAATATAACAATGGTGCAAGTCTACTCAATAAGCACCTGTTAAAGGTTTCCAAATATGTCCATATGCAATTGTTC
>NW_015326772.1:0-230 GCF_001447785.1 Gekko japonicus
CCCCCTCTTCCCCTAAATCTCTGGAACTGCTGTTAGGTGTATAATTACACAGGAATGAAGTTAGCTTGGTGTCCTCACGCCAATTACATGTGGTCTGGAAAAAAATTAGCCAGCTGGCTACCAACTAACAGAAAGCCAAGAGCTTCAAAAAATGCAGAGGGGAAAAGAGGATGTTGTTGTTCCTTGGCCATGGGATACATTTCCTCCCCACTCTTGGCACCTTCTTTATA
>NW_015326773.1:0-230 GCF_001447785.1 Gekko japonicus
ATGGCAGCTTTGGAGAGTACACTGTATGGAATTATCCACCCCTTGAGCTCCTTCCCTTCCCCAAATTCTGCCTTCCCCGGGCTTTGCCCCAAAATCCCCAAGAATTTCCCAAGACAGGGCTTGTTAACCCTATATCATGTAGTCAAGAATAATTTACAGAGATGGCAATGCATATTGTATGCACAGGAACTGCAGTCTGACAGTGTCACGGACACATGTAGGTCAGGTAG
>NW_015326774.1:0-230 GCF_001447785.1 Gekko japonicus
AGCAAGGGAACCTTTACCTTTTACTGAAGCCTTAGTTGTTGCGGAAGAGGTTGCCAACCTAAAGACACTTTCCTGCAAGTAAGCCCCACTGCGTAACATTGGACTTCCTTTTGAGTATACCTGCTTACGGTTGTTCCCAAGTTTTTTCAGTGTCTCTAAAGCCCATCAACTGCCTTTTCTAATAGTTAATCACTTGGGATATGATCTGTCAATTGGGATATGATCTGCCA
>NW_015326775.1:0-230 GCF_001447785.1 Gekko japonicus
TGTATACTTACTTTATGCTGTCTAATTGAACCAACAATGCTATTGCCAACATGTTAAGCCCATAGATAGTGTTCCCTATAACGTAGGGAGGGGAGGAGGAAACACCAGGTGGCCATGGATGTTGTAGCATTCTGCCAGTCTTGGGATGCTTGTAGAGAGAGGGTGAACATTTTCAGGAACTGGGATGAAAGGCTCCTGTATCCTTCTGGTGCTCTCCATTGCTTACTTGC
>NW_015326776.1:0-230 GCF_001447785.1 Gekko japonicus
CTTCTTCAGCAGACTGAAATGGAACACAGAGTTAACATGACACAAGCTTTTAGGCAATTCAGCCTCCACAGTCACTTTATTAATGAGGCGCACAACCTTAAAAGGGCCTACATATCTCCATCCCAATTTCCTCCCCGGCTGCAAGCCCTGGAGGTTTTTTGTGGAGATGTACACTGAGTTTCCAGGCTTAAGTTCCCATTCGGGGGCCCTCCCTTTGTCTGCATAGCGTT
>NW_015326777.1:0-230 GCF_001447785.1 Gekko japonicus
TTTATACCATCCTCACTAGTAGCTGTTCACAGCTTTACAGTGACATCTCCTGGTCACCTACGTGCAGCATTTTAATTCTTGCTTAATTCAGCAAGAACAAGTTCCCAACATAACTCACACCAAGGCATGAGATACAATAATGCTAATGCTTGTTAAAAATGTTTCATGTACATCTTCACAACAACCCTGTATGGTTGGGTGGGTCCACAGCTCTGTGTGTGTGTGTGTGT
>NW_015326778.1:0-230 GCF_001447785.1 Gekko japonicus
ATGGCAAACAAGAAGGGCAGGATGTACCAGTAGACTATGTCTCCTATGCTGCAATTACATAAGATGTGTCACATTTGCATTTTCCATTCAAGACAAAAATGCCAAATTCCTGCTTTTTTAAAAACAAAAAACCAGACACAAAACTCTGTGGGCTGGATGCTGTGGTTCCTCAGCAGAAGACAGAGACCGTCGCAAGTCTTTCCCCTGCATTTCCCACCTCCCAGCAGTCT
>NW_015326779.1:0-230 GCF_001447785.1 Gekko japonicus
TGTTTTTTGAATTGTGTTTCCAAAAGTACCCTTTGGCTGCATTCGTATGTCACGCTGTAATTTGCCCCAGTGGGCCCTGAATGTGGCTTGTTGTGTGTGCCCATGTGCTCCCTGACACCTCTCTGCTTATGCAGAGCATAACTAAGTATTCCTCTCTGAAACAATCCTCAGTTCCTTTTGACATAAGGTCCCTAGCTTTATCAGTTTATTTACTTCCCTCAGGGCAGGAC
>NW_015326780.1:0-230 GCF_001447785.1 Gekko japonicus
CCTCATAGGGCTTGGTCTCCAGGACCCCCAGTCACCCACAAAATTCTCTTGTGTTTAGAAAAGGAGGTGGGAAAAGTTGTTGAACTGTGTGGCACTTAAAGTTGGAACCAGTTCAGACATTCAGTACTACAAATGGGTCCAGGCAGTGTGGTGCAGCAGTTATCATGTCGGTAGGATTGGCCCAAGAACTCACAAAGCTGCTTTATACTGAATCAGAACCTCGGTCCATC
>NW_015326781.1:0-230 GCF_001447785.1 Gekko japonicus
AGAGATCCAAGTGACAGAGCCCATCTTCCAGAAATCAGTCACACAAGACTATTGCAGTAATCATTATTAAAACTGCTGCCTTGTTATGTTTGCACATTCTGAAAAGCCACCGCGATCTTGGCCAAATCGATAAATTACAGTAATCTGGATAATTCCAGTGGGAAATAAGTATGTCTACAGAGTGGGTGTTCCAAGTTGCAGTGTTAGTAGTAAACATGTATTTCCCCCCA
>NW_015326782.1:0-230 GCF_001447785.1 Gekko japonicus
TCCCCTTTCTTCCATTTTATCCTCACAACTATCCATGTGAGGTAGAGGTAGGGCAGGCTGAGAGAGGTCACCTAGTGACCTGTGTCTCCCAGATCCTACGCCACACCTGCTCTCTACTTCACCACACTGGCTCTCGTATGACAGTCATATATGTCTTTTATATGACAGCCATGTTTGCTTTGGCTATTCTGGTTTTCCCTTGTAAACTCTCAGGCAGTGAGAGCCAGCGT
>NW_015326783.1:0-230 GCF_001447785.1 Gekko japonicus
AGTCCATGGCTTCCCTTCCAATTTAGCTGTCTGTACGCTATCTTTCAAGCTTCTATTAAATTGTTCAGTTTCTCTATTCACTTGAGGGTAATACACCAAAAACCTCCTATGTATAAGATTTTGTTCTGCAAGAAAAGTTTTGAACTCCAAATAAGTAAATTGGGTACCATTTTCAGAGATTAACACTTTAGGATCCCATTTCCTACTGAAAACTACAGCCAAGAACTTGA
>NW_015326784.1:0-230 GCF_001447785.1 Gekko japonicus
CCCTTTCCCTTACACTATATCCCCATTACAAGACAGCCCCCGTGGCTATTAGCCTATAGGACCTCCAGCTGCTGTGAGCATGATAGTGAAAAGGGACAGGAAGTCTCCCATTCATGGGTGAAGAAGAGAGTCTGAGCTTAAACAAAACCAGTCTATGGGCAAAGGAAGCTAAATCTGTTTCTCCCATGTCTCAGGGCCATGAACACATGAAGCTGTCTTCTAGAGAGTCA
>NW_015326785.1:0-230 GCF_001447785.1 Gekko japonicus
AATGCCATGTCACAGATGGATAATCTGTGGTAGGCAGGGTCAGCAGGAGATTGTAGGTCACACTTGGAAGTTGAGACAAAGAGAACACATCCTTAGTAACTGTTATGAAAACCCTGAGACCTAGCTGGACTACCTCTATTAGACTAGATCACAGACCTAAACAGCAGTGAAACCATTACAGGTGCCAAGCTAGGGATCTGAAATCCAAGCCTTATACCCAGAATTCAACT
>NW_015326786.1:0-230 GCF_001447785.1 Gekko japonicus
AAACTCTATTTTGTTCATTTAAACTGTATTTTTGTAAGCCGCTCTATGTCCCCATTGGGGGAAAAAACGCAATAAAACAAAGCCCACGATTCCACAAGACTCTGGTTTTCTCTCCCACAATTGACTAACATGACTACCACTCTTGTTACTCTTACCTTTCACTTTCCTCCTACTACCCCATATACATTCTGCTTTGTTATAGTTGTTGCCAACAAGTCACAGCTGACATA
>NW_015326787.1:0-230 GCF_001447785.1 Gekko japonicus
TGAAAAGAGGATTCCCAAAATTATAAGTACAAGTAATTGTGAACCACTCATATACAAAAGGTAAATTACAATAAAAATACTGAGCTAACAATAAAAAATTACTGAGTGAATGCTTTTTTGCTGATGCATTCTTTCCCAGAAATGTGAACCTTGTAAGCTTCAGTATCAATCCAGTCTGAACTATCAATCCAGGTCTGAAGTTTCTACAAGGTTCACATATCTGGGAAAGG
>NW_015326788.1:0-230 GCF_001447785.1 Gekko japonicus
TTGAAAACAAGAAAGGTAGAGTATTTCCTCTTGTAGTGCAGCATTTATGAACCTACCCAAATGCTATGGGTCATCTTCTGAGACCTTCTTCAGGTGCCTGCTTTCTAAGACTCAATGTGTGGCATCCAGAGAGAGGACCTTCTCGGTTGTGGCACCAAGTTTATGGAACTCCCACCCCAGTGACACTCATCTGTCTTCTTTTATCACTGTCTTCCACCAGTGGGTGAAGA
>NW_015326789.1:0-230 GCF_001447785.1 Gekko japonicus
AAAGGAAAAATGTTGGCTGCTCATAATTAAGAAACTGATCTCCTTGCTGTAGAATCTTCTTTCAGCAGTTCAGTGCCCATTTTTCCTACTATTTCATAAATCAGTTGCAACCCTGTCAAGACCCAGATCCAGGTCCCCCTGAGCCACCACCCCTCTACCTGGTTAACAGTGGTCAGACCTGTGGGTCCCTGAAGCTGCGTGCACACAAGAAACCAGACTTTTTCTTATAA
>NW_015326790.1:0-230 GCF_001447785.1 Gekko japonicus
GACCTGACACATGGCTGGCCCTCTAAAACAAACTTGCTAAATGACTGGTTCTCTGGAAATACAGGATCACATCCCTGCCCTTTAGCTGAATTAACGGGTAGAAACTTCGGGCCTCCTTGGCTCTAATAGTGGCCCGAAAGCAAACTACCCTACGGCAAACAGCTGCAGAATATCCACACTCTGCCTTAATCCTGTCTGATCCTGCTACTGTATTATGCCCCTGGCTACTA
>NW_015326791.1:0-230 GCF_001447785.1 Gekko japonicus
CTCCGGCCGTGAAAGCCTTCGATAACAAATAAAAGTTTAATTACAAATGATAATAAATGTGCACGCACATCCACATGGATGTCTGGTTTCTATACAGAAACTCTGAACTTCAGAGAAAAGCAGTGGGACTCTGGTCAGGATGAAAGACGGAGGGGAAATGCTTGCTGTCTGCAAAAAGGAAAGACGCATTCGAGGAAGGGTCAATATCTGTTTAAGGAGAGTCTACTTTT
>NW_015326792.1:0-230 GCF_001447785.1 Gekko japonicus
CGGAGCAACGGCTTGTGGGAAATCAGTCTGAGAGCTAGTGCGGGTCAAATGGAGCCACTTAATCCAATGTGACTTTTTCCCTAACCAATGTAGTAAGCTGCTGGGTCTTTTGTGAATCTCCCTATCATGATCAGATGATCATTGACACATGGGAAAACAAATAGGAAACCATTCAAAATGGAGTGACTGCTTTGTCTCTAAGGACCTAGCTATAATAATAATACCTTTCG
>NW_015326793.1:0-230 GCF_001447785.1 Gekko japonicus
TCCCCCACGCGATGCCTTCACACTACTCCAACTGTCACATCGTCTCGGCGTTCAACACAGAGACATTCCCACACCACCCAAGACACAGCCAATCCTGGCATGGAAGGGCTCTGAGCCAAAACAATCCAACGGCCATGGTTCCCCCCAACATCACCATTTTAAAGTGACCCATCAGGGCACATCATTCTAGCACAGAAGGTCCAGGACCTTCTACAGTTCCACAGGGCCTG
>NW_015326794.1:0-230 GCF_001447785.1 Gekko japonicus
TTACCTTTAAAACCTTCATGATCTGGGACCCCTCTCCCTGAAGCTTCCCCTGTGGCAGCGTCATTTCTCCAAAGAACGGTCTCTTTGACATACCCCCGCTTGCCAGGGTACGATCCGTTCCTCCCCATACACCGGCCCTTTCAGTTTCTCACCCGTTCCTTCGGAACCGTCTCCCAGAGGAAGTGAAGATAATTCCCTCCTTACTAATCTTCCTGTGAGGCTGCAGAACC
>NW_015326795.1:0-230 GCF_001447785.1 Gekko japonicus
GCATTCTTGTCACTTCCGGGTGACGCAGATGCACCAGGGGCGCGGTGCCTGATGCCACCCGGAAATGGCGTGGGCATGTTGGTGGGGGGGGCGAACACCCAAACAGAGTAGAACCTCGCTGACTGTTCGGGGAAGGCCCTTTTTTTCCGAAGCTCGGTTCGGGGTCCGCAAATCAGGCAAAGTCTGGCCCAATTTTGGGTTCCGACCCCCAAGTTAGGAAATACTGATCT
>NW_015326796.1:0-230 GCF_001447785.1 Gekko japonicus
TGCCACTGGAAGTCCTCATGGATGCTACGGAGGCTTTTCAGGTCTTCCTTTTAGGATCTCACTGCATTACACTGCCTAAGCCGAAGTCCCAAACAGATACATAATGTCCTATCATCTGAACATCTTCCCTAGGTCTCGAAATCTTCCTATTACTCACACAACCTTTGCAATTCCACAGAAGGCGAAGCGCACTGTTTGGTGAGAACCAATTTGGTGTAGTGCTTAAGTGC
>NW_015326797.1:0-230 GCF_001447785.1 Gekko japonicus
TCATGAAGCAAAATCAGAACTGCTTTTGGGATTCGCCGAAAGGGTCAGACAATATCTTGTCCCAGTAAACGTTACATACTTCAGACTTTTCCGAAAGCTTTAGCTGAAATAATAGCATGTTTATATTGAAGATAATATTATGTGCTTCTGAAATCTGTAGATCTGTCCACCAACTTGCTATTTATCATCAAGGTTTAAAAACAGCCAACAATCTGCCCCCCCCCCCCCGG
>NW_015326798.1:0-230 GCF_001447785.1 Gekko japonicus
GTACAAGAATCCTTTTAAAAGTTGGGCTTTGTTCATGTCTATGGATTTGTGCATATAATAGTATCACCTTGTGGAGAAGCAATAAATCCTGCTTCATGGCTCTGATTTTCATTCTACAAGGAAATAAATTTCTCTCTAAAACAAATATTAATTTGCATTTCAACTGATGTAAGCAAAGGCAGAATTATCCATCATCTTTGTAGCAAAATAGCTAAAAGGTACTATGAAAA
>NW_015326799.1:0-230 GCF_001447785.1 Gekko japonicus
GAAAAGTAACCAAGTTAGAATGCGGTAGCAAAAATGACACAGATTATAATGTGCTATGAAGGCTAACACATTTACTGAGGCATAATTCTTCTTCTGAAGATAATGTACACAGGCCTGGGGTAGGGTTACCAACTCCCAGGCGGGGCTTTGGGATTTCTTGGAATTATTTACAACTGATCTCCATCTGATAGAGGTCACTACCCCTGAAGAAAATGGCCAATTTGGAGGGT
>NW_015326800.1:0-230 GCF_001447785.1 Gekko japonicus
ATCAGGGAAATCCTGTGCAAAGATGCTCAAGGCTAAATTTCACTGACTTCCATGGACAAAGACTGGAGTAACTATGCACTACAGGTAGTCTTAAGCAAGCCATTATATCGTAGCCTCTTCCAGCGTTGGGACTACCAGTAGTGAACTACCTTCTGTGGTATAACACCTTCTATGTCTGTATGATAGTCTGTATGATATTGATGAGGAAGAGAAGGAGGAGGAGGAGGAGG
>NW_015326801.1:0-230 GCF_001447785.1 Gekko japonicus
TAACCACTACACCAAACTGGCTAATGTATGTCACCCTGAGCTCCTTGGAAAGAGAACAGGATCAAAGGAATGCAAACAAACAAACAAGTCATGGGGCTTTTTACCTTGTAGTGTTCAGCTTCATCTTCTGGAGGCTTGAGGAGCTCTTCCAAAGTACGCACCTCCTCACTGGTGAGATCTGAGCAATACGGCTCCACTGAGGCCCAGAACCTACAAACGCAATTCAAAAC
>NW_015326802.1:0-230 GCF_001447785.1 Gekko japonicus
CCTAACCTACCTCACAGGGCTGTTGTGAACATAAAACGGCAGAAGGGGGGACCAGGTAGACTGCTCTAAGGTCCTTGGAAGAAGGGTGGGATACAAATAATTAATAAGAGCCCTTCCTTACAGGGCTGCTGTAAGAACTGTTGTCAGCTGCTGTGATTATGTGAGTACATAAAGGCAGTTGTAATATATGTGAATACACTAATTATGGAATCATAGAATCACAGAGTTGG
>NW_015326803.1:0-230 GCF_001447785.1 Gekko japonicus
CATGCAAAGCAGATGTTCTACCACTGAGTAGTGCCCCCTCCATCCTAGAAAGGACAAGTATGCACCAGGCACTTGCAAAGAGTTAAGGGTATATCACCAAAGAAAACACAGCAGCAGTCTCGCCAGCTCTGCCATCAGCATTAATTCCATCATCCTTCTGTTTCTGCCATTGAGAACTCTGAAAAACATCAGAACAAACTGCTCAGATCAGTGGAAGGAGCAACAAAAAA
>NW_015326804.1:0-230 GCF_001447785.1 Gekko japonicus
CCTGGCCCATCCAGGTCAGGGCATACAGGTAGCAGCCTACCTATACATTATGGGTGTCCCCCCACCCCCGGAGCATGGTGCCCAGGTCAGCTTTCTAAAAAGTTCGCTTTCCACCAAATGTCCGACATTGTTCTAAAATGTATTGCAAATGCTCGGTGCCTGTTCGTTCCAAACACTGCATTCCTTCAGCTG
The DNA here is from genome assembly GCF_001447785.1 of Gekko japonicus. Classification (NCBI taxonomy): domain Eukaryota; kingdom Metazoa; phylum Chordata; class Lepidosauria; order Squamata; family Gekkonidae; genus Gekko; species Gekko japonicus. Next base: position 193 of record NW_015326804.1, read on the forward strand.
TCCCCATCTGCTATTTTTGCAACCCACATGATAGAAAA
>NW_015326805.1:0-239 GCF_001447785.1 Gekko japonicus
CCCACCTGGAGGTTGGCAACTCTAGGCATTCTCAAACAACCCCCCCCCCCGCTAGGGGAGCTCTTGGTGATGCCAGGGACTGAACCCGGGAGGGATCTTCTGAGAGGTTAAGGTTAGACCGGGGTTGATTCCCCACATCTTCACATGCAGCTGCTGGTGTGACCTTGGGTCAGTCACAAGTTCTCTCAGAGCTGTCCTCTCCAGAGCACCTCTCAAAGAGTTCTCTCAGCTCCACCTAC
>NW_015326806.1:0-230 GCF_001447785.1 Gekko japonicus
GGCTGCCACCTGGGCCTCCACTGTTAAGGTAGTGAAGTGTCTGCATAAGCCTAGAACCACATTCTGCTCCCAATGAGACCCTCCCCTTCAAGGGAAGTACTTGCTGAGCAGACTCTTCTCACCCTTCAGTGCTTCATTCCCACCCCTGTTCTAGCCCTGATTCTGCAGTCAGGTTTGTGTGCAGAAGAGACGAGACAGGTGACTTTGTAGAAGAGAAGAGAAGAGAAGAG
>NW_015326807.1:0-230 GCF_001447785.1 Gekko japonicus
CAATGGGCCTACCATGTCCTTGCTCTGTTCTGACTTTGAACATAAGAAAAGACCCTTTTGCACTAGGCTGACCGGAGGCTTTGGGATGCTTGGGCTGGGAATTCCCAGGGGAATGACTCTTTTTTCTTTGACTGGTGGCTTCTAGGGACTCACACCTTCCCTGCACTGGGAGCCATTGCTTTGCAAGCAGGTGTTGTCCTGCTGTTGCTCTGGGGTCACGCCCCCCCCTC
>NW_015326808.1:0-230 GCF_001447785.1 Gekko japonicus
GAGTAGTTTAGGTTTAATATCGTACCATGCTCTGATGATTGCTTTCGTGAATAAGTTTTTGGTTTGGCACTCTGCTTCTTTGCAAGAGTTATGCCACAGTAGTTCTTGGAACGATATTTCTGAAAGGCAAGTATCCTCAATGTTTTTCCAATCTAGTGTGCCATCGTCGTGGTATTGCCGTATTGCGGCTGCTAAGATGGCTGCCTTCCTGTATCCTTCTAGGTCTGGTA
>NW_015326809.1:0-230 GCF_001447785.1 Gekko japonicus
TTACGTTGAACAAGTTTGGCCACCCCTGTGCTAGCCCATCGATGTTTTTACAGCAAGAATACAAGAACAGTAGGATTTCCGCCTATGTCTTCCCCCTCCCCCCCAGGAATGAAGAACAGAAATAGGCTGAAGTGCCTGAATCAGGTTGCAATTTATAGCCACATAGAAGATGCTGTGTGTCCCCAGATTAATAAGGAAAGGCTAACACACATATAAATTTAAGAAGAAGA
>NW_015326810.1:0-230 GCF_001447785.1 Gekko japonicus
TACATCTTTTCAAAAGTCGAAAGAGCCGTCGGTGAGGGAGGAGAAATTATTCGAATTTCAGGTCTTGTGGAAAAGGCACCAAGAGTGACTTTTCTTGGGTGACTTTTGGCCAATCGCTTGAGAGGCCCACTTGAGAGCAGCCCTGTTCTCCAGAAGCGCTCTGCAACAGAGGGAGGAGAGGTGACTTCAAATGTAAAATCTAGTACTGTATGTTGGAGAGGAACTGCTGG
>NW_015326811.1:0-230 GCF_001447785.1 Gekko japonicus
TATAATACAAATGAGTGGACAATCAAAAGGTAAAAACAAGTATAATGGATGACAAAGCAACAACCCAATAAAACAGCAACCTCTGAAACAAATCAAAGAAAAATCATAACAGCTGTATCTTGGTCTGATGCTTGAAGATGGGCAGGGGTGGTGGTGCTTGTTCATACCTGCAAGAGAGTGAGGGGGCAGGGTGGCAGAATAGACTGGACCGTGTCAGACTGTACAGGTAG
>NW_015326812.1:0-230 GCF_001447785.1 Gekko japonicus
AAAACTGCAGATAATGCCTTATGACTGACCCAGAACGTTCATTGAGGGCTAACCTCTGACCACATGACGCACGGAAGAGGCATGTCCACATGGCAAGCAACCTGCGTGAGGGAACAGCTATTTCCCTACCCACCCCACATTTAGGCTGTTCAATACCCCAGATAGACACGGTGCAGAAACTTGCAGAGTTCTTGTACATCGGTGTGGTATTTCTGCCCCTTCCAGAGTTC
>NW_015326813.1:0-230 GCF_001447785.1 Gekko japonicus
CTCTCCCCATATGTGCCCGGAGAGCCTTGCGTTCGATCGATCAGCATCTACTGGTGTTACAGGCACACCATCCATCAGCACATACAGATGGGTGTCATCTGCATATTTATGACAGCCCAGCCCCAAACGCTGTACCAGGTGGGTGAGGGGGGAGCATATAGATGTTCAAGAGCATTGGAGAAAGGATTGCCCCTTGGGGGACCCCACATACCAAAGGACAGCAAGGTGAA
>NW_015326814.1:0-230 GCF_001447785.1 Gekko japonicus
CCCCCCCCGAATTTTTCTGGGTTTTTTCCCCAGGCCTTCACACTTCTAGGCATGAGAGAAGAGTTCTTCACACCAAGCGTAATTAATTGGCGGAGTCCACTGCCAGAGGATATAATGATAGCCCCGAGTTCAGGTGTTTTGAAAGGGGACTGAACCAAGTTCTGGAAACATAGGTCCATCAGGAATGACGAAGTGCACCTTCCTTGTTCAGTGGCAGCATAACTCTGAAA
>NW_015326815.1:0-230 GCF_001447785.1 Gekko japonicus
AATGAGTTCGACACCCCTGCTGTAGCAGATTCAGAGGTCAAGATGGTGAGATGTAGGAAGCCGTTGGAATGTAATGGCAGGTGCAGAAGCCAAGGGCCCCTGCGTTGGTAACGTTTGCAACTCTCCCTTGCCCGATATAAATGTAGACTGCCCGCTCCTCTGGGTGGGGACACTGCCCCTGTTATTCTATACTCTGTAAAGATCTATGCCAGGGGTGTCAAACATGCGGC
>NW_015326816.1:0-230 GCF_001447785.1 Gekko japonicus
ACTTAACCACTACACCAAACTGATAGTTGTTAGTGAAATAGTGATTAGAACCAAAACACATATTACCTTATTTTGTTGGTGCTTATTTTATAAAGAAAGATATAATTTGGGGGGTTGAAATTCTTATCTTTGTATACCATTATTCCTCTGAGGAGCTCAGGATGGAACACAGAGTTCTCTGATCCTCGGTATTATCCTTACAACTATGCTGTGAGGTGACACAGTCTGAG
>NW_015326817.1:0-230 GCF_001447785.1 Gekko japonicus
GGACTGGAGAAAGTAAAACATCTGTGAAGATTAGGCACCTGATACAGGATTAGCATTTGTACTGTTGGATTGTAGGAGTGTTGTATTCACTTCCGCTATGTTTCTGTGTGTAGAAATCAAACAGATATGACTAAGGCGCCCTAATTCACATTTCTCCAAAGGAAACTATAGCCTGCCGCCTGTCCCTGGAACTTTGCATCACTCAGAATAGAAGAAGAGGAGAGAGAAGA
>NW_015326818.1:0-230 GCF_001447785.1 Gekko japonicus
TCAGCACCTGCTGCTGGAGATCCTTTTAACTGGAGATGGCCAGGGATGGAACCTGGGACTGCTGTGATAAAGGGCCCTGTTATAAAGCTGTGTTGTACTGAGTCAGATCTTCAGGCCGTCAAATTCTACATTGTCTGCTCTCCAGGGTCTTGGGCAATGTAAGATATTTCTAATGTCTGCTACCCATTAGACCTTCAAAAACTACAAAGGACAACCGAGTGAGAGAGATA
>NW_015326819.1:0-230 GCF_001447785.1 Gekko japonicus
GGCATTTCAATCCTTTTCATCAAAATCCACTCAACAAAAATAACTGTTAAGCCAAAAATCTAATTCATATTCAGCGTAAAACTGACAAGCTGAGAAGTGGTTTTGTGACGTGGCAATATTTACAACACACTTAGTGTCTACCTGTAGTTCTTGTAAATGGCAACAATATGGGCAGTTCTTTTTCCAATTTATGCCATGATTGCTGCATTTAACCTCCAGTAATAAATTTG
>NW_015326820.1:0-230 GCF_001447785.1 Gekko japonicus
ACCTGGAGGTTGGCAACCCTAAGTTAGCAACATGTGAAAGTGGATGAAGCTGCCTTAAAACTAAGTCAGACCTTTGGTCCATCAAGTTTTGCATTGCCTTCTCTGAGTGGCAGCATAGATTGTTCACGTAACCTCCGAACTGACCCTATTAACTGGAGGTGCTGTGGGTTGGACCTGGGACCTTTTGCACACAATGCTGAACTGATGGTCTACCACTGAGCCATGGTCCC
>NW_015326821.1:0-230 GCF_001447785.1 Gekko japonicus
CTGCCTGCTTTTACATCTTGAAAAGGCAGCCAGAAAAGGCTGTTATAAGACTGTGGATTTTAGATCCTGACCTCGTACATGAACTAAAGACGGCTTTAGGGCACCAAGCTTTGACTCTTGTCTGCAATTCTACACAGAAGCTCCACTGGAAATAATTCTCAGTAAATGTTAATTTGAAATGTGGCGTTGGAGGAAAGTTTTACGGACACCGTGGACCACCAAAAAGACAA
>NW_015326822.1:0-231 GCF_001447785.1 Gekko japonicus
GGCATGAACCTAAAAATTCCAGTTTGGTTTGGGGCTCGGGTGGGGTTCAGACCCCCCCTTCTACTTGGCCTAAACCATCCCATTCTTGCAGAGTTTCAATAGAGAAGGAACCAGGTGAGCAACCCAAAGGAGGGAGATTCAGAGTTCCACGGAGGTAAACAAGGCCACTGAGCCAAGCCCCCACATGCCACTGCTTCACCTTCTTTAGAACAGATAAAAGGAAGTACTTCT
>NW_015326823.1:0-230 GCF_001447785.1 Gekko japonicus
CTTCCAACTCTTTGATTCTATGATTCTAACCTTATGGTCCACAGCGCACTGAGAAAGGGGTGCCTTTCAGATAATCTCAAAACACATTCTTGATTCTGTGAGCAAAGTCCAGACTTTGAGATCAGACTTGCTTTCCCCTCCTGAATATCATTCAGCGTGAGATCAATCACAGTCCTGTGTCCTGTTCACTAACAAAAAGTACCAGTATAGGTTTAGCTCTATAAGCTTCC
>NW_015326824.1:0-230 GCF_001447785.1 Gekko japonicus
TGGGCCCCCTGAATTTTGTCCCCCAGTCCCCACCTGTTGGTGTGGGGGGGTTAAGGTTGAATTGATCTGAGCACAGGACAGTTGTTATCTATTTGCAGATTCTTTCCTACCCTACCCTTGGAAACTTTTTTTGTACAGAAAATGGAAGGGAAGAACATGGCGCCCATTCAATCATGTGCTAAAGAAAGCACTATAACAGGAGTCCCCAGCATGGTGCTTGTGGGTGCCAT
>NW_015326825.1:0-230 GCF_001447785.1 Gekko japonicus
TGCAACCTACACAGAGCGAATCAACTATACTGGCCTGGACTCTGCCTACATTTGCCTGCCACAGTGTGTATATAACTTATGCCCATATGAGATTTGTGGAGCTGAATCTGGAATAAAACTTGGAAGACCATTTGATGGAAAGATCATTTCTTTAGCCCAGCCTACCACCACCAGCAACACAACAAAGTTTCATATAACCAAACATGTAAGCAGGGCTATTTTGGGGCAGG
>NW_015326826.1:0-230 GCF_001447785.1 Gekko japonicus
TGTGTGGGAACACATTTTCTCTTGCGACAGCCCTCTCTTTCCCCCAAAGTTTTCCATTGACTGGAATAGTCTTGGATTTTGTTGACTTTCTAAACACAATTGCACATGTAAGTTTCTTGTTTCTCCTTGAAATAAAGAATTGCACAGCCTCTGACACATTGTGATGGAAAGCCGGTGCATGTCTGTTGCATATCTATCCCAGCTGTAGCAGCAGAAAAGAGCAAGAGTCC
>NW_015326827.1:0-230 GCF_001447785.1 Gekko japonicus
CATCAGTCTTCCTTGGATTCTGAGTGGGTGTGGGCCTGCAAGTAGTTGGGCAAGTGAGCAGGCAGAATATTATGCTGGTGAACAGGGCAGCTAGGTAGATAGGACTTCAGTGGAAGGGCAAAATGCTCAGCCTAAGAAGTCATGCCAGAGTGACATGCATCAGAAACATTAAGGGCAGTAAATTGCAGTACCTCCTCCCGGTCAACTGCAGAGGTGGCACACAAAAACAG
>NW_015326828.1:0-230 GCF_001447785.1 Gekko japonicus
AGATCTACTTTACAATATTTTATGGGGCGCACAATCTCCAAAACAACCACTTTAAAATCATCTACACTGTGACCTGCATCCTTAAATGTTGAATGGCGGGAGCTTCCAAACATTCATGTTTAATACGAGACTTATGTTCCAGTACACGTGTCCTAAGCATGCGCATAGTCTCTCCTATGTACCTCTTATTGCAACTACACTGGAGGAGATATACAATACCCTTCGTGCTG
>NW_015326829.1:0-230 GCF_001447785.1 Gekko japonicus
GCAGTCTCAGAGTTAAATAACCCCTTCTCAGGATCCAAACAACAGTCCTTTGAGGTAGGACAGTGAGATTATTTTAGAATCCAAGGCCCACAGTATCGTCTTCAAAGACCATGTAAGGGAGCTTGCAGACAACTGAGATTTGGGATTCCAGACCTCATACTCCTTGCAAATTCATCACCCCAGTAACCTAAAATTTACCCTTTCTCTAGATGCCAAGTCTGTTTGCAGCC
>NW_015326830.1:0-230 GCF_001447785.1 Gekko japonicus
CGACGTCACCAATATGGGCCTCATGGAACAAGGCATTATTCCTCTTGGCCCTTCCAGTTGTTGTAGCTTTCCTTGAGAGACCACACAGCTGTCAATTACACGGTTCTGGCAAATGCTTTTGTTTTAGGGGAGGCAATTTATTTCTCCCTCGGTCACCCTTCTCCAGTTCAAAAGAAACGGCTACCCTAACCTTATCCCTTGGCAGCAAGACCATGCCCGTCCTGTACTGT
>NW_015326831.1:0-230 GCF_001447785.1 Gekko japonicus
AAGGTGCTACTGGACTCAAACTTTGATCTTTTACAACTGGAGATTCTTTGGTCTCAAAATGGCTTCCAGAAGAAGTCAACAAAGCAAAGAGTCATCCTGCCAGTGAACCATTTTTAAAGATTCATCCCAGCTAATCCTGTGGTGCCATACATTCATTCTCGATAGGGCTAGAGGCCCTTTGGCCAATCAGATAATTACAGAGGGGGAAGAGAACAGGTCTTGTAGCGTTA
>NW_015326832.1:0-230 GCF_001447785.1 Gekko japonicus
CTATGACAATTCAAAAAACCTTTTGTGAAAAAAAATCTAATAGCCGGCTGTGGGGTGGGTGTGGGGATGACATCAACAAATCCTTGAGATGACTTTTGGTTGTAAGCCTTGTGTTGTTCAATGCTGTGTAAATTGCAAAACATTATTTCACAGCGGCTAAAAGATCAGAGAGAGGCTTACAGCAGCAGAGAAACCTCACACATGAACACAGTTTCTTGCAAAGTGGTTAA
>NW_015326833.1:0-230 GCF_001447785.1 Gekko japonicus
AAGTTCCACTTTTTCTGAAATCTTAATAAATGTATTCAAGCCAGGCCTCACTGTACCAGCACTAATAGCTATGTATGTCTTTAAAACATTCCTAATCTGAGATTGAAAGTTTTGGTTTTTACGTATTACTAAACTTTTTTTTTTCACCTTTACACACCATGTGCAAATGCTGCCACATATATCCAATAAATTTGTGGAGTTAGGGAAAAGAAGAAGAAGAAGAAGAGATT
>NW_015326834.1:0-230 GCF_001447785.1 Gekko japonicus
GCCCTGTTGAGATGTTACATTTTGGAAAAACCAGCTGCATATGCAAGTGGACTGTGCTCTGTGCGTTTTGATACATGCAGCCACCAGTTTGTGTGAATAAAGTAACATCCAGCTTTTTTCCAGCTTTAGTTCACTAGCTCGAAAACCCAGATTTTGCTGGAAACGGAAACTGGAAAATATTCCTCTGATGACCCCTTATCCGGGGAGGTCTGGTTTCCCTTTAAAGTGTT
>NW_015326835.1:0-230 GCF_001447785.1 Gekko japonicus
CAAGACACCACAGTGGCACAGAGAATGCACCCTGCTTTAGAATCCCTGTTTTAAGCCCTCTGATGACTTCTATGATGCATCAGTCTCTGATAGTTATTGATTGTTTCTGGCAAAAGTAGCTGATAGCTTCTCCTGGCTTCCTGGCTTAAGCATCAGCCTTTCTAGCCATCATCACAACCAGCTCATGGTGACCCCCACATGTTTTTCAAAGCAAGAGATGAGCAGAAGTG
>NW_015326836.1:0-230 GCF_001447785.1 Gekko japonicus
CGGGAAATCGCTGATGGGCTCGTAGAGATAGCCTGGTATTTCCCAGGAGGGCAGAAGAGTTCCGATCTCTTCCCAGAACCAGTAGCAGTTGCAAATCTTCATGGAGGCATTGAATCACACCAGGTGCAGTTTAGATTTTTATCCAAGGTGTCTTCAGCTGTGTTTATATTTGCCAAATGTATTAGCGAAAGAGAATATACCTTCTTATCATCACTGAAGGAATCGTCAAC
>NW_015326837.1:0-230 GCF_001447785.1 Gekko japonicus
TGCAACTTTATGGACTTAAGTGACAGACTTCAAGACAGGCTAGTTTGCGACCTACCGAATGAAAAACGACAACGACAGCTGTTCGCAAAGAAAAAACTCACTTTCCAGGTAGCCTATGAGGAAGCAGTTGCCACCGAAGCTGCGGAGCAGTCCACCCGAAACGTGTGACAGTCGAGAACGCCGCCAGAGTCCCGTAAACAACTACCGGTGCACCGAGAAAGCATGGAGGA
>NW_015326838.1:0-230 GCF_001447785.1 Gekko japonicus
ATGCTCTCTAAGCCCCCGGTGATTCACAGGGTTGTTGTAAGACTGAAATGGAGCAGAGTGCTGGGCTTCTTAGAGGGAAGGTGGGATTAAAGTGTAACATAGAGCTCAAGGAGGCACCAGGAGACCAAAGGGTAGAAATTGCTGAGCAAGTGGTTATGATCAGCATGCATGGGAAGGCATAAACTAGAAAAAGTGAACATAAAGAACATAAGAGAAGCCTTGCTAGATCA
>NW_015326839.1:0-230 GCF_001447785.1 Gekko japonicus
ATGCACGCTTCTTCAGATTCATTCCTGAATCTCCACCTGGATCTAAATGATGCAAAGTCACACACTAGAATCCAACCCACAGCAAACGAAACACAGTACTATAGACCATAGCTCCCAATAATAATCCAAGTAACTTCATGGAGCCGTTTGCACAGTGCTACCCTATTGCCTGCATAGAGGGTTGCCAATCTCCAAGTAGTAGATGGAGATCTCCTGGGATTACAATTGAC
>NW_015326840.1:0-230 GCF_001447785.1 Gekko japonicus
TGTGGGTGTATTATTCTACAATGCATCTGGATCCAGAGCACACCCATCCATTGGGGCAAATTATTCTACTCCAAGGATAAATGGAAATGTGTGAAGCTGGCAGAGCCACCCCTAAAGTCTTAAAAGACCGGTTATGAAGAACAGGAAGGCAGACCAGGCATCCCCAGACTTCAACGGGAGTCCCCAAAATTCCTCCATAGTAACTTGGTGGGCACCCCAGCCAGACACCA
>NW_015326841.1:0-230 GCF_001447785.1 Gekko japonicus
CTTATATAAGTAATATGACATGTAATGAGACAGTTGCTAGCATATGGTCAGTGTATGTGTTGGGCTGGGGAGTATCGTCATACTAGGAAGACTACCTGGAGAAGAGTAAGTTCATGGGTCTTCTCTGTCAATATTCAGTCTTTTGCCTGATTAGCAGTTGATGCTTTTCTGTTCACAAGACTATAAAGTACATGGCATCCATCTGTAATTCCATTTATGCTTTGTTGTCA
>NW_015326842.1:0-230 GCF_001447785.1 Gekko japonicus
ACCTCCTGTGGCTGTGAATTCCATGTGTGGAGAAGAGAATGATGGGAAGCCACTTTGGGGGCCCTCATTGGGAAGAAAAGTGAGATATAAACAAACAAACAAATGAAACAGATCCTCTTATCAGGCCCTGTCATGTAGTCAACAAATCCCAATGGCAATGGTTTGAACCTCCTGGGTTGTGGTGCCCCCATTTTGTGGAGTTTATTTATTTACTTTATTTATATCCCGCC
>NW_015326843.1:0-230 GCF_001447785.1 Gekko japonicus
TCTTTAAAAAGGGGATCTGTCAGCTGCTACGAAGAGTCTGATCGGGCAACCGGCTGTGCGGAGTTTTACCATTTATTAATGGTAAAAAAAAGAAATCAGGAGAGGTTAAGTCAATAGTTTGACTTTCAGTGAATTCCGTGCCGCTCACGTTAATCTCAGTGTGTGTGTGTGGCATTGCGTTTCCAAGTTTTCACTGCGTTCCCCCACCTGTCCTATTCTGCTTTTGTTGA
>NW_015326844.1:0-230 GCF_001447785.1 Gekko japonicus
GAGTAAAAACTCCCTGGTGGAAGGAAATGGCTGCTGTGCAGAGAAGATCAAGTAAAATCCCACCCATACAGCAGCCAGACGGGCTTTAGTGCAGTCTTACCCAAACCTTTGGGTCAAAACAAACTGGGAAAAGATCAGGGAAAATCCAAGGAAACCCCTGGAGGTGCACAATTGCATCACAATTGCTGTGGGGAAACAGGGGAAAAACTACTCCCCCAAAGCATTGAACA
>NW_015326845.1:0-230 GCF_001447785.1 Gekko japonicus
GGCCCCACCCCTCCTCAAACCCCGCCCTCCCAGGCCTCACCTCCAAATCTCCAGGAGTTTCCGAGGGCCGATTTGGCAACCCTCTGTGTGATCTCTCTTTGCCTGCCAACTGGATAGACTCCATGTTCTGCCCCATGGATGTGCATATAAGGAGCCTCTCACCAGCCCTTCATAGATCTGGCTCGCAGCTCTCTTTTGGCTTCCCTTCCTGACAGCAGAATAGCAAGAAG
>NW_015326846.1:0-230 GCF_001447785.1 Gekko japonicus
CGATTTGGGTTCCCCCATACCCAGCATCAGCATCAGGCCATCCTGGAGGATCTCAGAAGAAGGCAGGAATAGGCATTCCACAGACATAAAAATGCCATGAAAACATTGCCAAGGGGAAATGATGAGCAGCTGTTTTCCCTGCTAGTTTCCATAGGTTTGTGACAGAACTCTGTTACCAATTATTGCATCAAACTATTGTTAGCTTCTGAGTGATACTAAATTTGTACAGG
>NW_015326847.1:0-230 GCF_001447785.1 Gekko japonicus
GACCTTGGACTGGTTATTCTTTCCCAGCCTCACTTACATCATACAGTTGTTAACGAGGATAAGAGCATGACCACGAAACTTTTTTATGCCACCTTGGAGAAGGAACAGGATAAATACGTGAGAGGGACTGGTAGATGATACTATCGCCTCAGTCAGTGGCACATGAACAGCCTGGGAAACTCACATGCACTCACGAAACCACCTTCTACTGAGTCAGACCATTGGTCTAT
>NW_015326848.1:0-230 GCF_001447785.1 Gekko japonicus
TTAAATGCTCCAATGACAGCATCTTAAAAAGCAATCCAGAAATTGCTCCTTCAAAGAAAAGTACACTGAAAAAAACACACAGGTTTGGCTGCCATTCGGAAAGCTCGAAGCAAAGAAATCTCTGAAATCTTATCTGGCAGATCATTCCAGAAAGCTGGAGCCACAATCAAAAAGGCCCTGCAGAAGGTAGAGGGCAACACATGTAGTGAAGGCACTGCCAGTTGGTTCTT
>NW_015326849.1:0-230 GCF_001447785.1 Gekko japonicus
AACCAGGAAATTCCTAGTCTAGAGTTGGCCTCTGCAGTGACAAGAAGGGGCTGGGGGCAGGGAGCAGTGTCATGTGACAATTTGAGTGTTCATGACATCACTTGCAGTTCGTGACTGGATGTTATGACACTCCAGGAATCTCGCATCTCTAAGCTCTAAAAACCCACAGAGGTGAGTGTATTCATAGAGCATCATGATGTTACTTCTGGGTACAAACCAGATGGGACGGC
>NW_015326850.1:0-230 GCF_001447785.1 Gekko japonicus
GGAAAGGAGCATCTTTGGCTAGCTGCCCATCTATATGATTCTCCTTGCCCAGAAGCAGGTGGTGGTCTTTGATACCTAAATGTGTGCAAAATGTGTTCAGAATGTACAGAGGTAACCCTTACAGAACCAACTAACATTGTTTGTGTCTCCTTATCTGAAACTAGTCTTGGGCAAAACAAGAGCAGCACAATGAGAGGTACTCCTGTCTCAGGCCTGGAAGTATCTCAGTT
>NW_015326851.1:0-230 GCF_001447785.1 Gekko japonicus
TAAAAAGCAAAGAATATTTGGGGTGGGAGATTTTTTATTAAACGTGTATTTCCCAGTACATAACCGTCCTATAATATGTCAGCAACCGTTTGAAATTAACCTGGCCGGGTGCTCTAGAACATGAAATTCTGGGTTGTATATTTCCTTAGCGTTCATGCACGAGCGATCACATGTGTGCACCGTAGAGACATCAAGCATGGATTCAGGATGGACAAAAGGAGATAGTTCTT
>NW_015326852.1:0-230 GCF_001447785.1 Gekko japonicus
TGTGGTCTGGCAAGTCATCTTCAGGATATGGCATCAGCAAATACGGCAGCAGAGGATACCCTCGGTCACTCAGGAGGAAGAGCATGTCAGACATCGGAGTGGTGTTTTCTGCTGTATACCCACTCAGCCATGCCAACCATACTTAACCTAGGAGCCATCCTTTACCCTTCAGTGAGGCAGGCAAGATTGAGGTCAGATGCTGCAAAGATTTGGGCATCATGGACGCTGCC
>NW_015326853.1:0-230 GCF_001447785.1 Gekko japonicus
AACTCTCTCTACCCCATGCATAATTTTAATAATTTTATAAACCTCTTTGAGGGATCGCTTGTTTCGCAAGACTGCAGTAGCTCCTCAAACTGCATGGATCCAAGTACATTTGTCCCGTGCGCCATACTTGAGGAATGGGTTAGAAACGAGATTAAGAATACTAATAATCAGTAACTCAGAATCTTGGGCTGAAGTGAGTTCCCAGAGGGGTAGCCATGTTAGTCTGTAGC
>NW_015326854.1:0-231 GCF_001447785.1 Gekko japonicus
TTGGCTCCTCTTTTTCTCCCAGATAACTGGGCCTTTCTCTATGCCCAGCGCCTGGCCTTGAAGCAGAAGCTCCCGCTCCACGTCTGCTTCTGCCTGGTGCCCAAGTTCCTCGATGCCACCATCCGGCACTTTGGCTTCCTGCTCCATGGCCTGAAGGAAGTTGCTGAGGTACGGGTGTACAGGGACACTTTCGGGGGCGGGCAGGAAGGAACTGGTTGGCCACTGTGTGAG
>NW_015326855.1:0-230 GCF_001447785.1 Gekko japonicus
GGAAGCCTTTAGAGCTTGATTAAATGAATGAGTGTTTTATTTCCCCTGACTCATCTTATTGATCTGTCTAATGTTTTTATAGAGTTTGAGTCTGTTGTTATTTTCAGTAGTTCACACGTTCGCCTGGGGCTTAGCGTCAAACTCCAACTAGCGGTACCTATCTTTTTTTCTTCTTGTGGAATCAAAGCAAGCTGGGGGGCTCTATTTCCATTCAGGGAATCATGGGGGGG
>NW_015326856.1:0-230 GCF_001447785.1 Gekko japonicus
CACAACAACCTTGTGAAGTAGATTAGGCTAAGAAAGAGTGACTGGCCGAACATGACCTTCGTGGCAGAGTAAAGATTTGGGCCTAGGCCTTCCCATTCATAATCTGACACTATGCTGATTCTCCTCTGGATAACATTTCATTCATGATGTTCCATGAAAGGATAGATGATTAGCACATAATTACCATTACTGTCTGATATTCACAGTAATCCTAGGATTGTGCAGTAAAG
>NW_015326857.1:0-230 GCF_001447785.1 Gekko japonicus
TCACTCAGTTTCCTCTTGCCGTTGGAAGCAGTTCTCCAAGTGTCAAGAGAGGAGACAGCAGCAGGGAAGGAGAATGTGTGACTATACAGAAAACTGCTCAAACACCACTATTAAAAGGTAAGCAACCCGAGTTTGTTTTTCATGGTCTCTCTGCAGCTGCTCAATATGAGTGACCACCAAGATCATCCGCCAGGAAGTAGGGACAAGCATCAACTCAGGAGAAAAGGAAA
>NW_015326858.1:0-230 GCF_001447785.1 Gekko japonicus
GCTTTTCTAACCCATTTCTCTATTTCAGTTCTCTTTTCTCCTAGTTTCAGTCAGCTCACTTTTCTTCACCTTTCTCCTACCCTGCACCTTACTTATAACCTCTCTCTTTTCTTCTTGAGGACACTGTACATCTATGGGTGGGTTCTGTTTCTTGAACTGGCCATAAATTAGATACATCTGGATACTGTAATTAGCAAGCAGAGTTTTTAAAGTGTTGCTATTTATATTTA
>NW_015326859.1:0-230 GCF_001447785.1 Gekko japonicus
CAATCAAGCCTCCAGTGTCCACTCGGAAGCCTTCCTGGACAGAAGCCCTACCTGGTCCCGCCCATTTCCTGTCGGCAGCCACCATGGAGTCCTGGGCACCCCGCTGGGGACCCCTGGTACAATGACCTCCGGGTACCACACTGGGCCCCTAGCTGGCCACAGGGGAAGCCCCACCCCCGAACAGGGGCGTCGCCATGCAACGTCCCTGTCACAATGACATCACCCGGAAG
>NW_015326860.1:0-230 GCF_001447785.1 Gekko japonicus
GAGGAAGGGCAGGATAAAAATGTAACAAATAAATATATAGTGAGGAGTTAAAAAATATGAGCCATGAGCCAAGAATCCCAAGATCTGTGCAATATGAAAACAACAATTATGGACTGCATTACTGGATTGTTGTAAGAATTGATGAAGTTTAGTATATGAAGGTGAGTTGGGGTTTTTTACATGTTTTAAAGGCAGCATAGAAATGCTAATTATAATTAAAAGATCATGGA
>NW_015326861.1:0-230 GCF_001447785.1 Gekko japonicus
TAGGGTTTCCTGCTCTGGGTTCAGAATTCTAATGGTCACTGTGTTTATTTCTCTACTTATTTCATTTATAGTCTACCCTTCTCACAGAAACTTGGTAGATTTTTCCACTGAATTTTGTCCATAAAATGGATGTAGCTTTCAGTATTACTTGTGGATTTGGCATTATATATTATAGACAACTGATCACTTCTATATAGAAACTCATGCACATGTACACATTTATTTATTTA
>NW_015326862.1:0-230 GCF_001447785.1 Gekko japonicus
TGGTATGCTATTGGCAGCCAGTGCTGTGTGCAATTGTGTGCAATTAAAAAGAGGAGCACCCCCTCCATGTAAATCAACTGCTCCCAAGATTGTGGAATAAAGAAAAACTTTTATACAGAATGTAACAAATTTTATTTCTTATGACATATAAGGTGAGATTGTGATTTGGCTCATCCTGGTTGGTTTGAAAGTTGTGGTGCGGTTAGAAATTCAAAGTACCTACACTAATT
>NW_015326863.1:0-230 GCF_001447785.1 Gekko japonicus
CCCGGGCCCATTTGGCAACCCTAGGTCAGATCACAGTTGCCTTGCCATCTCATTACCATCAAGAAATCATTGTGTTGTAAAACCTTATCTGTTACAGTCTTTTAAGCATCATAGTTCCTTGGCCTGTCTAGACAATGGCATTTGAAATTATCTCATTGCACTGATGGTATATACAATGCTTGTTTGGGATGTAATTTCAGGGGCTTTCAGAGAGCTCCAAACATTAGCAA
>NW_015326864.1:0-230 GCF_001447785.1 Gekko japonicus
CGGCAAATCCTCCGTGTGAATGGGGCCTGTATGAAGAAGGACTGGTGTCCTCCGGATATGTAGAGATGTGTGAGAAACATGTCCCAGAAGGGAGAAAGCAGTTGTTGGGGGAACAAATTGTAGAAAGTCTGTGGAAAGGAGAGATACCAGAACTTCTAGTGGGGACTGTTCAGGGAACAAGCAATAGGATTGGGAAATAATGGAAGAAGGGCAGGGGTCATTTCCTGCAG
>NW_015326865.1:0-230 GCF_001447785.1 Gekko japonicus
AAGTTGGCCCTACAATATCCAATATAAAAAGTTGGGCCTGCAATAAAAGGTTGGGCCTACAATAGCCCAAATCAAATAGGGTTCCCCTTCTTCCAGTTGGGGGGAGGTTACCTGCTTTCGGGGGCCCCAATCAGTCATTGCTCAGCTGTCCAGCGGATGGAGCCCTGCTCCCAAGCAGCCCCATCAACACCTACATACCCAGTGCAATGATGTCACCTAGAGGTGACATC
>NW_015326866.1:0-230 GCF_001447785.1 Gekko japonicus
AATTGCTTCCTCACAGTTGTTTTTCTCCTGACAAGGATTTCTCAGAATCTTGGAGGGAGAAACACAGCTGGGGTACAAAGCAGGGGGTTTTTTAGTGAGGGGGGAGAATTCAGCTCCTCTTACTGTCCGCCCATGTTGTGCTTTAAATTTATGTGCTATTTCTTTAGCACCTTGTTATCCAACCCTTCCTACAAACAGTAAACATCATTCTGCTTTCTTTCATTATATCC
>NW_015326867.1:0-230 GCF_001447785.1 Gekko japonicus
GACGGCCCAGCTTCTCAGTGGTGGAGGGTGGGAGGACAGAGACCGAAAGTCCTTTCCATCACAGGAGTAGCAACTGTGTCAAGGAGAGGCCTTGCTGTTGTTGGAGATGTTGCTTAATACTCTCCTCCAGGTTCGGCTGGTATACCTGGAGGGTGGAAAGAAGCACCTGGCAGAGGACAGCGATCTTATGGTCCTGAGGAGGAGGTAGGATTTATACTCCGCCCTTCACT
>NW_015326868.1:0-230 GCF_001447785.1 Gekko japonicus
GTGACTGGCCCAAGGTCATCCAGCGAGTTCCGAGTGGGGACTCAGACCTGGATCTGAAACCCTAACCTCCACACCACAAAGCTTCCCAGCTTGGTCACTTGGGGGGCAGTTTTTACTTGCCACAGGTGACCACCCTGGACACTTCATCCAGAATTTCATCCAATAGGCCTTCCACGAATTGGTCTATTACAGCAGCCTCGTTCCAGTCCAGATCTCTCACTAAGATCTGG
>NW_015326869.1:0-230 GCF_001447785.1 Gekko japonicus
AGGTCACACCACCAGCTGCCTGTGGAGGATAAAGATACATTTAAATTTATTCACCGCAAAAAGCCAGCACTCTAATCCAACAGTCAAACTAACTCAAACCAAATCCATACAACCACAAGCATAAATGAAAGATATAAAACGAATATCAAGTAGAGCACGCATGTAAAACATGTTAAGTCCTATAGCAAATTACATCGATTAGTCTTTCACTAGCAGCTTTTTAGTCCTTA
>NW_015326870.1:0-230 GCF_001447785.1 Gekko japonicus
TTTCGCCTAAGCCCACCAAGTTCGTGGAGACTTGGACTTTTTTGTGCGCATCCAGGGCCCGGATGAGACAGCATTGGAGTTCTTGGTGGGCCTCCGGAGGGCAGCCACGAGGTGCGCTTTCCCGAGTTTAGTGGACACCCTGTTGATCCTATTCCTCGTGGGTCTCCATGAACCTAAACTATGACAGAAACTGGCTAGCCATGATGACCTCGACAAGGCCCTCAGGGAGT
>NW_015326871.1:0-230 GCF_001447785.1 Gekko japonicus
AGTGGTATGAGTGTGGGTACCAAGAACAGCAATTCCTTTTTTCACACCACCTCCAGCTCTGATGAAAAACTAACTTGTTTTCAGCCCAACAAGACTCTTGCCATTAACTTTACAATCAGCTGGATCTACCCCTGGTGGGGGGAAGGGGCTGTCAAATCACAACCAGCTTATGGTGACCCCCTCAAGGGGTTCTCAAAGCAAGAGATGAGCCCAGGTGGTTTGCCATTGCC